>NC_060125.1:309315241-309617741 GCF_021461395.2 Schistocerca americana | reverse complement strand
CTTCCGGTACATCCCAGAGTCATCATCAGACAGATTCAGATTGCTGCTGACCCTGTCGGTCAGATCATTTATGTGCCTAGACACTAACAGATGTCCTACCACAGTCCCTTGGGGCACTCCTGACGATATCCTTGTCTCTGATGAACACTCGCCACCGAGGACAAAGTTCTGGTTGCTATTACTGACGAAGTCTTCAAGCCTCTCACATATCTGGGACCCTATTCCGTATGCTCGTACCTCCATTATCAGATTTCAATGCGACACCGTGTCAAACTCTTTCAGGAAATGTAGCAATATGGAAATTCCCTATTGTTCTTCATCCATTGTTAGCAGGCTGTCATGTGAGAAAAGAGCAAGGTGACTTTTACAAGAGTGATGCTTTCTAATCCGTGTTGATCTGTCAGCAGAAGCACGACTATATCAAGGAAATTAATTATATTCTAACTGAGAATATATTCAAGAATTCTGCAGCAGACCGATGATAGGGGCAGTAGCATCACTATACTGGAGACAGTTAAGCACAAAATGCTCGAGAGACTTCTGCAGCTCTCGTCAAAGACAGTCGACGAAGAATAATTAGTGTTTGCAGTTTACAATACACAGTGTTACGTTCTTAGCGTTGTTCGTATAAATGAACTGGATATGTCTGAGGATAAGGCATGTGACATGGAATTAGCCGAACATCAGACCAGTTTGTAAAACTGGATTTAAGCCAGAATCCTATAAGAAGACATCCAGTGCACAGGTTTTATCTGGAAACTCATCAAGAACCTCTCGGTTTTTTTCTCATATTTGCACACTTGTTACCTCGAAAAAACTTGCTACTGAGCCTTGGTGCAATTTTGCTCATGGAGAACTGAACAGCAAGTTCAAGATCACAGGCACAACTTATGACTATCACATTAGTGTCTCAAAACGCAATCATTTAAAAAAAATTCTAACCTCTTCGTTGAAGGCCAAATGTTAATCTCTCGTCAACACTGAGTTCATTAGAAATAGATGAAGAATCAACAAAAAGATGGACTGATGCGACTGGATCAGGCTAGAGCGCCTATTCCGTGACGCGGTCCACTATTTTTAATCCTTTAGCCCCAGTTGTCACAATGAATTGAGTGTTATTGCGTAGGCTTCCGCGGCCAGAGTCAGTCGATATAAAAGATTTCTGGGTTTGGTACCGCGTCATAATTTAAAAACTACTGCTGCTATAGAAAAGCCAACGTTGCGGCCACGATTGCAGCGGCCTTCTTCTTAGACCCAGAAGAAGGCCGCTGCAATCGTGGCCGAAACGTTGGCTTTTCTGTAGCAGCAGTAGTTTTTACATTATGACGCGGTACCAAACCCAGAAAACTTTTATGTCGAATTGAGTGTTGTTGCGCATAACCTCTGAGATTAAACAGTCATGGACAAGTAGGGCCCAGTTCAATCTCATTATAGTCCAATAGCTGGACAATGTGTCGTCTAAAGTAGTCGATCGAATGCGTTTCAAGAATACTGGGCCACACTGTTCACAGGTTCTTTCTATTGGAATGAGGAATACGTTCAGCACGGACACATACTTTGTCACGTAATATAAATGATCGACTGAGTTAATGTTAGACAAATATCATGGTCAATATAATGTTTGGAGTTTTCAAACCTTAATTAAACGAAGAGTGAACATTACTTACCGATGGTTGAGCGCGATATCCCACAGTTTTGTGAGAAAATGTGGGGTGTGTAATGGGCCCAGAAGGTTCAACGATACCGACCGACCATCGTGTCACCCTTGGCCCACAAGCGTCACTAGATGAGGATATGGTGGAGCACATGGTGAGCACACCGGTCTCCCTGCCGTTGTCAGTTTTTGTGACCGGAGCCGCTACTTCCCAGTCAAGTAGCTCCTCAATTGACCTCACAAGGGCTGAGTGCACTCCGCTTGCCAACAGAGCTCGGCAGACCGGATGGTCACCCATCCAAGTGCTAGCTCAGCCTGACAGCGCTTAACTTCGGTGATCTGACGGGAACCGGTGTTACCACTGCAGGAAACTGAAGTTTGTTTGCCCTGGTTGATATTGTCTTCAACGGATTATTCCAATAAAATATGTACCACGGTGGCTACACGAGTATTGTTTGTCAGCGAAAGTTCGAAAGTGGAATAGATCATTAATTTGCCACACATGGTTATGTTTATGCAAGTATCGTGAATCTGGCCGATATAACACAAGTAGGCGCTGTCTGCTCAGTCTAGTTGTACAACTGAGCTAACTCAGTAACAAAAACTGTTTTGCATTCTCAGTTTCAATAAAGACTACTGGAACAACGACGAATCGGCCGTGGGGGGGGGGGGGGGGGGGGGGAGCGTACGGATCTCGCACATACCATTCGCCTCCAAGATCGCCTGACCTCGCAGTATGTGACGTTCTTTCTTCCTTTTTTTATGTGGTTTGCGGAAAACTTTGCCTACATGTCTCTCCGTCCAACAAATTCTGCGTAAAACTTATTTCTGAAATTCAACTTAACTGTAACAGGCGTACGTACACTTCCTAAAGCGACATATGAATACTTCTGCTGGCCGGGACTCGAACCTTATCATGAGCAGTGATCTTACGACTTAGGCTACCCGAGACCCAAAATTATATATGTCGCACATCTATCTATTTCTTGTCATAGGTTATTTATTCACTTACCCACACTCGCACATCTCGTGATTCCAATGCAGGTAATACAGGTAATAGAATCAACTGCAAGAGAAGTCATAGACTAGCGACATTTGATGAACAGTCAGTTTTAAATTTGTGAAGTCTGCACGGGAATTACGAGATGTGCGACGGGGGGTAAATGAGTTAATAATCTATGAGAAGAAATAGATAGGCGTGACATAATGGAAGTTTTGGTCTCTGCAGGGAGCGTGCTCGGGTAACGTAAGTTGTAGGGCGACGTTTCCGATATGCGGGAAATCTGTGTTAGAGTCATGATCAGGCGCAATTTTCATATGTCGCTTTAAGTTGTACATGTGTACCCATTAATTTGAATTTCAGGAATAAATTTCAATATTTGAAACTGTATATAAACTTTTGAGTAGACTGTGACCCCACTTAGATCAAAACTTTGATCCTGAGCAGAATTGTAAAAGTACCCCAGGTTGTATGTGCATGTACATAACATTTATACCCCTGTAAATTAGGATGCTTCTTTTGAAAATAAAACATAGCTTTGTAGTCTTAGGTGTAAGTTAAAAATTATCCCAAGTCCCTATCTAAATTCATGGAGACGATATAGTCTTCTGAAATCGAAGGAATTTTTTGAAAAGCCCTTTATTATGGAAAAAACGCCATGTATACCATCCGCCTTTCAAAATTATAGTCAAATTTAGTTGGTCGCATGTTTCAGAAAGTGAAAATGGAAAATCCATCCGGCTATCACCGGAAAACCACACTTGGGCTGGACAATGTACTAGACCAGCGATGGATTAAACTGGCAGGCGGAGTCCGTGTGGGTCTCTTCTCACGTCTGTATCAGATGTTTTTATTCTACACAATACGCTAAACGAGCCTTTCATCGTTGACCCAGTGTAGCCATTGACCCCGTGTAGCCGTGAGTTAGTTGTTGAATGTTATAAGTGCCACTTTTCACCGCGATAGTCCTCCATTTACATTCTGATACACTTATTACTGCAAATGTCACTGTTAGCTTATATATTACCAACGTAGGCAAACTGTTGACATACTTACTTTGTAATGCCCATAGTTTGTATTTCTTTAGCTCGTGGAGGAATATGCGACTGTGCCTTACACAGAGGCTGTTGTTTATTTTGGAATTGGCCAGCGAGAACACTGGTAAATGTTCGAATATGCTGCCCTTCAGCGTTCTAGATTGCACATTATCTTCGTTTGACTCTTCTCTTTCTTCATCTGCGACGGCCAAAAGCGTTTCTGGGCTCACTTCATCTGCGAACACAAATAATTATTTGTTACTCTGCTGTTGAATTGCTATACAGTTTCGATCTGCTAATAACGACAAAAGTGCTAAGTACATGTTGAATATGAGAGAAAATATGACATTAGAGAACTTATGTGGAGTAATCATAAAACAATTACAAAATAGGTCGGCAGCAGGTGGACTGATGATGTGGGATGCAACATAAAATTGTTGGAGGGCAGGGGAGCCTTGTATGCATGAAATAAAAGGTGAAAACTGACTTACGCGCTCCTGTCAGAAATGTAATTTACTGACATAACAATTTAAACTTACAAATAAGCGATAAATATTATTAAAGGGATAACGACGAGGGAGTCATGCAGGAACAACTGTAAAAAAATTGAAAACAGACACAGGCAGCATTATATGTTGGTGGATAGGCCTATGTATGCTTTACAAAACCACACAGATTAATTGTAGAATTAAAGGTCATAACTATGAAACTAAAAAGCACAACAGAATTAAACGATCATTTTTCCGAAATCTCTTAATTGTCTCCAATAATGACGCATAAGTTTCAAATTTGGCTCAAAGGTGCCTACAACCTTCCTCTGTAATGGTACAAAAGCATGACGCCCTGTGACGTCACGCTCGGACTTGGGGGCGCTTCAAATAGCAAGGTATCGACATTTGAAAAAAAAAAAAAAAAAGAGAAAGTCTGTCGAGGTGCAAGGTGGCACGAAATTTCACCAGAATGTCACACGATAGGAAGATCATCAGGCCCTGCTTACCCACATTTCACCCCTTCTTTTGACGCCTGTGCGAGGAGGTGAGAAACGTGACTTCCAGCGTTGAAATCGCGCGGTTTTCTTGTGGGTGGCTGAGGAAAGCATTTCAGACAAGCCGCTACTCAAAATCCACACGAGAGGTCTCAGGAGCTGGGAATGGAACCACCCTTTCCCTTGGAGCTTTCATTTTCACAATTCGCGGTCGGAAACGACAGTTCGCAGTGTGATGAGCAACAGGACGACGTGCTTGACAACCTTTCACACTGCTGACACCCCCGGATGATTTAGTCCTACTCTAACCAGCAACCCCATTGGACGTGATCTCATCCCTTTCGAGTGCAGCGTGACTGCAGCTTTTGCTCTGATATACTGAGTGGAACTACTAGGGACCGTTCAAAACACATTCTACGAAATTTGAATGCGATCCGAAGCAGCAAACGGTCCTTGTCCTTTTTCAGCCTTCCTTTTTCACGCGTTACGTGGCATCATAGCAGAGGGGTGTGACATTGACATAAAAAGGTAAAGTATCCTTCTAAGACCACCCAGTTAGGAAACACCGTCGGTGCAACCCGCCTGCCCACATTTAACGAGAAATTTAAAAATGTAACTGAACGGACACAACCCGTGACGAGAGTCCGAGGCGCCAGCAGGCAGGCTGCACTGTTGCTCGCCGGCCTGCTAGTACTGTATGTCTTGCGGACTCGGGAGCGTGTTGAAAGGGTTGCCTGTCTGCAAACGCCTAGGACTTCATCACAGGTTGTCTCTGTTCAGGTACGTTTCAAAGTGCTAAACCAAGGCAGCTGGGTTGCACTGATGGTGTTGCCGAAATGTGGAGGAGGCAGGGAGGGTCTTTAACCGGACACTTTGCCGTTTTTTGTCAATGTCACACCCCTCTGTTATTATGCCACATAAGGCTTGAAAGAGGAAGGCTGAAAAAGCATACGCACCCTTTGCTGCTTCGGATCACGTTCATATTTCGTCTAATGATTTTAAACGGTCCCTTGCGGTTCCACCCTGTGCCCCAGGGCAAACATTGCGGTTGCACTGCACTCCAAAGAGTCGCGAAAACGTTCACTGGTGTTGCTGGCAAGCGATGTCCATAGAGAAGAGCTGAATGGTCCGGAGGTGTCAGCAGTGTCAAAAATTGTCAAGAATGTCGTCCTGTTGCTCATCACACGTCGAACTGTCGTTTCCGATCTCGAAATGTATGGGAATCAGCGCCCCAGTGGCAGTGGAGATTCATGATGCCGTTTGTGCCACTCCATAAATCTTTACGTGTCGATTCTGAGTGGCGGTATGTCTGAAATGTTTTCCTAGGCCACCTACAAGAAAACTGTGTTATTTCAAAGCTGGCCGTCTCACACGTACACACTGCCGTTGGTCTGAGCTGTGGTGAAATATGGTGCTAATGTGACATTTATTTGCTATTTTGCTTTAGTCTGTAATCTATGTAAAAGATTAGACCGAATCTTGCACAGGAATTGGTATGAATAAAGCACATAATATTTTAATATAATTTCAAATTTGTTAGTAATAACTAAGCATTATGCTATTTAAGGGGGGAAAATATGCATAAAATAACTACATTAAAACAAAAAATAATAATAACTAAAAAGGTCTGTTTACTACCATTTGGCAGTCTGGCGCATAGATATCTGTTCATTCGGAATCCAGAAGGCACACGCTACTGATCTACATCTACATCTACATACATACTCCGCAATCCACCATACGGTACGTGGCGGAGGGTACCTCGTACCACAACTAGCATCTTCTCTCCCTGTTCCACTCCAAAACAGAACGAGGGAAAATGACTGCCTATATGCCTCTGTACGTGCCCTGATCTCTCTTATGTTATCTTTGCGGTCTTTCCGCGATATGTAAGTTGGCGGCAGTAAAATTGTACCGCAGTCAGCCTCAAATGCTGGTTCTCTAAATTTCCTCAGTAGCGATTCACGAAAAGAACGCCTCCTTTCCTCTAGAGACTCCCACCCGAGTTCCTGAAGCATTTCCACAACACTCGCGTGATGATCAAACCTACCAGTAACAAATCTAGCAGCACTCCTCTGAATTGCTTCTATGTCCTCCCTCAATCCGACCTGATAAGGATCCCAAACGCTCGAGCAGTACTCAAGAATAGGTCGTATTAGTGTTTTATAAGCGGTCTCCTTTAGAGATGAACTACATCTTCCCAAAATTCTACCAATGAACCGAAGACGACTATCCGCCTTCCCCACAACTGCCATTACATGCTTGTCCCACTTCATATCGCTCTGCAATGTTATGCCCAAATATTTAATCGACGTGACTGTGTCAAGCGCTACACTACTAATGGAGTATTCAAACATTACGGGATTTTTTTCCTATTCATCTGCATTAATTTACATTTACCTATATTTAGGTATCCGAGTAATGAGGGAATTAGTATATTTCATCAAAATATACAAGGTATTAGAGATAAAGTTAGTGAACTGCTTATAGATGTTGACTCTGAAATTATTGGTATATCTGAACACTTCATAAATAAGGAGATAATTCAGAGGCTTCCTTTACCAGGATACAGGTTGGCTGGCAGCTTTTCTAGGAGCTCTTTGCGGTGTGGGGGAGTAGCCATGTATGTGAAAAACGGCATCCCATTTGAGTCAATTGATGTTTCAAAGAACTGCACTGAAAAGGTGTTTGAATGTTGTGCAGGTTTGGTTAAATTTAATGGAGCTAAACTTCTAACTGTTGTTATTTATAGATCCCCAGACTCCGATTTTACAACATTTTTGCTAAAGCTAGAGGAGGTTCTTGGTTCACTTTATAGGAAATACAAAAAGTTAGTTATATGTGGTGACTTCAACATTAATTGTAAAAGTGATTGTGCAAGGAAAAAGATGGTAGTAGACCTCCTTAATTCATATAATCTTATGCAAACCGTATTCTTTCCAACGAGAGTGCAAGGGTACAGTAGGTCAACCATAGACAACATTTTCGTTCATTCCTGATTACTAGAAGGGCATTCTGTTAGCAAAAAGGTGAATGGCCTTTCAGATCATGATGCACAAATTTTAACTGTAAAAGATTTTTGTGCTGCAACACATGTTAAATATAGTTATCAACTGTTTAGGAAAGCTGATCCAGTTGCTGTAGAGACCTTTGTAAACCTTATCAAGGAACAAGAGTGGCAAGATGTTTATAGAGCTGATCCAGTAGATGATAAATGTAATGCTTTCCTCAAGACTTTTCTCGTGCTCTTTGAAAGTTGCTTTCCGTTAGAACGTTCAAAACACGGTACTAGCACAAATAGGCAGCCTGGGTGGCTGACTAGAGGGATAAGAGTGTCTTGTAGAACAAAGTGGCAATTATATCAAAACGTTAGAAACAGGCAAAATCTAAATGCAGTAGCCCATTACAGACAGTATTGTAAGGTGCTTAAATATGTTATCAGGAAGGCAAAAAGTATGTGGTATGCAGATAGAATAACTAAGTCTCAGGAGAAAATTAAAACCATATGGTCAGTCGTAAAGGAAGTGGCTGGTCTGCAGAGACAGGTCGAGGGTATAGAATCAGTGCGTAGTGGGAATGTCCGTGTTACTGATAAGTCGCATATATGTACAGTATTTAATAATCACTTTTTGAATATAGCAGGTGAACTAAATAGAAACGTAGTCCCAACAGGGAATCATATAGCGCTCTTAGAAAAAAGTGTTCCGAGACTGTTACCTGAAATGCTCCTCCATGATACTGACAAGAGGGAGATTGAGTTAATAATTAAATCACTAAAGACCAAGAACTCTCATGGATATGACGGGGTATCTAGCAGAATACTGAAGTATTGTTCTATGTATGTTAGCCCAGTATTAAGTCATATCTGTAACTTTTCCCTTAGGAGTGGTCGGTTTCCTGACCGATTAAAGTACTCGGTAGTGAAGCCACTTTATAAAAAGGGAGACAGGGATAATGTTGACAATTTTAGACCTATTTCTTTGCCATCGGTGTTTGCTAAAGTTATCGAGAAGGTTGTATATACAAGGTTACTGGAGCATTTAAATTCACATTGTGGTGTCACCGCCAGACACCACACTTGCTAGGTGGTAGCTTTAAATCGGCCGCGGTCCATTAGTACATGTCGGACCCGCGTGTCGCCACTTTCAGTGATAGCAGACCGAGCGCCACCACACGGCAGGTCTAGAGAGACTGACTGGCACTCGCCCCAGTTGTACGGACGACTTTGCTAGCGACTACACTGACGAAGCCTCGCTCATTTGCAGAGCAGATAGTTAGAATAGCCTTCAGCTAAGTCAATGGCTACGACCTAGCAAGGCGCCATTAGTCTTACATAGCTTGTATCTAAAGAGTCTCACTTGTATCGTCAAGAGCGATATACAAATGATGGATTAAAGTTAAGTATTCCAGAAGCTACGTACTTTTCTTTATAGCATTCATTACGTATCCTGTTTCAGACCTCACGCCATAATGCGTGAGTTTAAGCGCGTGCCTTTTGGCTTCCTCGCATTGTGTCTAGGCTGTCTTGCCTAGACACAACACACATAATTTGCTGTCAAATGTACAGGTTGGTTTTAGAAATGGTTTAACAACTGAAAATGCTATATTCTCTTTCCTCTGTGAGGTTTTGGACGGATTAAATAAAAGGTTGCGAACGCTAGGTGTTTTCTTTGATTTAACGAAGGCTTTTGACTGTGTTGACCACAAAATATTACTGCAGAAGTTGGACCATTATGGAGTAAGGGGAATAGCTTACAATTGGTTCGCCTCTTACTTTAAGAACAGAAAGCAGAAGGTAATTCTCTGCAATATTGAGAGTGGTAGTGATGTTCAGTCCCAATGGGGCACTGTTAAGTGGGGCGTTCCCCAAGGGTCGGTGCTGGGGCCACTGCTGTTTCTTATTTATATAAATGATATGCCTTCTAGTATTACAGGTGATTCAAAAATATTTCTGTTTGCTGATGACACCAGCTTGGTAGTGAAGGATCTTGTGTGTAATATTGAAACAGTATCAAATGATATAGTTCATGAAATAAGTTCATGGATTGTGGAAAATAATTTGATGCTAAATCACAGTAATACTCAGTTTTTACAGTTTCTAACTCACAATTTAACAAGAACCGATATTTTGATCAGACAAAATGGGCATATTATAAGCGAGACGGAACAGTTCAAGTTCCTAGGCGTTCGGATAGATAGTAAGCTGTTGTGGAAAGCCCATGTCCAGGATCTTGTTCAGAAACTAAATGCTGCTTTATTTACCATTAGAAAAGTATGTGAAATAAGTGACAGTTCAACACGAAAAGTAGTCTACTTCGCATATTTTCATTCGCTTATGTCGCATGGTATTATTTTTTGGGGTAATTCTTCTGATTCAAAAAGGGTATTTTTGGCTCAAAAACGGGCTGTTCGAGCTATAAGTGTTGTAAGTTCGAGAACCTCTTGTCGTCCCCTATTCAATAGTCTGGGAATTCTGACATTGCCCTCACAGTATATATTTTCTTTAATGTCGTTTGTTGTTAGCAATATTTGCCTATTCCCAAGAGTTAGTAGCTTTCACCCAGTTAATACTAGGCAGAAATCAAATTTGCATGTGGAATGCGCTTCCTTGACTCTTGTGCAGAAAGGAGTGCAGTATTCTGCTGCATCCATTTTCAATAAGCTACCACAAGAACTCAAAAATCTTAGCAGTAACCAAAACTGTTTTAAGTCTAAACTGAAGAGTTTCCTCATGGCTCACTCCTTCTATTCTGTCGAGGAGCTCCTGGAAGAGCTAAAAAATTAAGCAAATTCCAGTGTTACATTGTTGATTTTCTTTATTTAAACTTACGACTAGTCGCCTGAATATGTTTTTTTTTTATATTTCATTTTATCTGTTTCTACTATCGTGTTATAATTTCATGTATTGACTCGTTCCATGACCATGGAGACTTCTCCTTAATTTGGTCCCACGGAACAGTAAATAAATAAATAGTGCTCAGAGCCATTTTTGAACCTGAGATATTGGTTGTCAATATCTTGAATATATTACCTAGAGAACCGTATCCTCGAACTTTCATTACTTCACGTTAATTATTTTTTGATGTTGTGGCTTCTTTTCCGTCATTGTGGGTGCACGACGGTATCGCTCCAACCACGTGGTGCAACTCCAGCGAAGACATCGACGGCGAGAATATTCCTACGCCGCCGGGGCTTTAGAACAGCATGTGGCACCTCAGGCCGGCAGTCTCGTCTTGGACTTCACTATCGCTGATACACTATGTGATCAAAGGTATCCGGACACCACAAAAAACATACGTTTTTCATATTAGGTGCATTGTGCTGCCACCTACTGCTAGGTACTCCATGTCAGCGTCCTCAGTAGTCATTAGACATCGTGAGAGAGCAGAATGGAGCGCTCCGCGGAACTGACGAACTTCCAACGTGTCAGGTGATTCGGTGTCACTTGTGTCATACGTCTGTTCGCAAGATTACCACACTGCTAAACATCCCTGGGTCCACTGTTTCCCATGTCATAGTGAAGTGGAAAGGTCAAGGGTCACGTACAGCAAAAAAACGTACAGGCCGACCTCGTCTGTTGACTGACAGAGATCGCCGACAGTTGAAGATGTGTTATAGGCAGACATCTATCCAGACCATCACACAGGAATTCCAAACTGCATCAGGATCCACTGCAAGTACTATGACAGTTAGGGGGGAGGTGAGAAAACTTGGATTTCATGGTCGAGCGTCTGCTCGTATGCCACACATCACTCCGGTAAATGCTGCGCTTGGTGTAAGGAGCGTAAACATTGGACGATTGAGCAATGGAAAAACGTTGTATCTAGTGACGAATCACGGTACACAATGTGGCGATCCGATGGCGGGTGTGGGTATGGCGAATGCCAGGTGAACGTCATCTGCCAGCGTGTGATGTGCCAACAGTAAACCTCGGAGGCGGTGGTGTTGCGGTGTGGTCGTGTTTTTCATGGAGGGGGCTTGGACCTCTTGTTGTTTTGCGTCACAGCACAGGCCTACATTGATGTTTTAAGCACCTTCTTGCTTCCCACTGCTGGAGAGTAATTCGGGGATGGCGATTGCATCTTTCAACACTATTGAGCACCTGTTCATAATGCAGGGCCTGTGGCGGAGTGGTTACACGACAATAACATCCCTGTAATGGACTGGCCTGCACAGGGTCGTGACATGAATCCTATAGAACACCTTTGGTATGTTTTGGAATGCCGACTCCGTGCCAGGTCTAACCGACCAACATCGATACTTCTCCTTAGTGCAGCACTCCGTGAAGAATGGGCTGCCATCCCCCAAGAAACCTTCCAGCCTGCGAGAGTGGAAGCTGTCATCAAGGATAAATGTGGGCCAACACCATACTGAATTCCAGCATTACCGATGGAGGGCGCCACGAACTTGTAAGTCATTTTCAGCCAGATGTCCGAATACTTTTGATCACATGGTGTATCTGAGGCCGCCTCGTTCGGTACTCCCTCACCTGGATATCGACTACGCCTGGAGTTGGACTATTCAGGGATTTCTGTTACTCGGCACTCCAGACACAGGATTCATCCACAGATCGTCGTTCCTGTGGCAGCGCTAGCCCCTCGTTGAAGTGTTGTATTATTCTGTTTTTGGTCTCCACTTATAAGGAACAAACCTCGTTGATTACTCACGCCTTCTATTATTTATTGCTCAATCATTCATGGACACAACAGTTTTTACTACTGTTAGTTTTATCATGTAGCACTGTTTGGAGCTGAACGAAGTTGGGGCGGCGGAAGTTTATCATCAGTATCAGATGAATGTTACAGAGCTCCAGTGACGATTTTTATGTTGGTAAACTGATACTTTCAGGGACTTTTTTTATTTTAGGCCCTAATAGTGGCGGCTCACCTGTGTCAGACTAAATAAGAACTTGAACTTAGACCACAGGTTGCAAATTTATTGAAACATTTTAGGAAAGAAAGCAGCTACAAATTTCTTTGAGCAGTGTGAAACTTGTCAACGTCAAGGCATATCCTTGAGTTTTATAGCATCTGCATGTCTAACTTTCATCTTTGTCTTACTTTAAATATAAATATGAATTAAATAGCGATGAATCACTGTTTTAAGAAAATTAATTTAAAATGAAAATTCCTCAGTATTTAAATAACGACATTCACTGCCGGAAACAAATGCAACTCCCTCACGGACAAGGTAAATTTATTGAAAAGAGATGCGACACGTATATCATCACTGTAAGAGTATATGAAAAAATTCAGCCCACATAAAACACACGTCACAGTAAATGGTGCCTTTACAGTCCATCAATACACAGTAGCCCATCTCTGGCGACAACGCATGCTTGAATTCTCAGATGCAAACGATCATACAGGTGTCGATTGGTATCCCGCGATATCTTGTCCCAGACATCTTACACCCTCTGTTGCAATTCCTCTATGGTTGTTGCAAGCTATGGGCAATGTATAACTTCCTGTTTTACCACGGCCTATGTGTTCTATTGACAAGATGGCCAAGGCAGTTGCTACACAGCAACCCTGTATGGCCCTACATCGTCCTGCAGTAAAAGCACATCATCTTAGCATCGAAGTCACAGCAGCAGCACGAGGAAACAGCCGCTGCAATGTTACTTTATCCTGAAGAAATACCAAACGTGGTTGCAAGTTGGAACTAATGGCCCCTCACACCGTGGAGCCTGGAGTGGCACCTGTGTGTCGTGACGGAATGCACTTTGTCATAGGCAGCTTACCACGTCTACACTGTACTCGTATAAGCCCATCACTCGTATACAGACAGAATCTACGCTCATCACTGAGGACGAAACTGTGCAACTTCGCTCTGCAGTCGATTCTTCCACAACACCTAACAGTCTTGCTGGGTGGTGTCATGGTGGCAATGGTAGCCTGACCGGAGGTACAAGTGATCAGAGCTCTGGTGGAAGCAGACGGTTCCCAGTGGTCCTTGGCTACACAGCAGGTGCAACATTTGCCTGGATTTCTTCCCTGGATGATGTTGGAGCGGCCACCGCTGCTCGCACAATGCGTCGCTTGCGACGTACGTCTTTACCACGCAATCGTCCAGGACCTGGTCCAAGGGCGTGGGAAAGTTCCACAGACTATTGATGGACGCAGCTACACATCACCGTCACAATGTACCCAACATATACAGCAGTACGTCGATTCGTCTATTCAGCTTCCTGCAGGCTCACATTGCGACGCCGTTCAAATGGCTAAAGATGCTCAACAGGAGTACGCACTCGTCGGTGGGGCATGGTTGTACCCTCAAAAGAACGTTGCAGACACTATTCCCCTCTGAACTCAGCACAATTACTGCCTGCAGAGTCAAAACAAAGGGTGCACAGACAGTCCTCCTGAGATCTCTCTGATGAGCAATGATCGTTTCAAATTTATCACTTTCACTGCAACTATTCAGTATAGCCGCGCGAAGTGGCCGCGCGGTTTGAGGCGCCATGTCACGCATTGCGCGGCCCCTCCTGCCGAAGGTTCGAGTCCCCCCTCGGGCATGGGTGTGTGTGTTGTTCTTAGCGTAAGTTAGTCTAAGTTAGTTTAAGTTGTGTGTAAGTCTAGGAACCGATGACGTCAGCAGTTTGGTCCCTTAGGAATTTACACACACATTCAGTATACACATATTACACCCTAGTGCCACTGCAGTCAGTGTTTGTGGGTGTTGCATTTTTTTCTGGCAGTATAGATACTTGATAAAGCCTGTATCTAGGCCGACGGTAATAATTTCAAATTGCAAAGAGCGATAATATCAGGAGACGCTAGGA
Source organism: Schistocerca americana (assembly GCF_021461395.2). Taxonomy (NCBI): domain Eukaryota; kingdom Metazoa; phylum Arthropoda; class Insecta; order Orthoptera; family Acrididae; genus Schistocerca; species Schistocerca americana. The sequence continues at coordinate 309,603,281 of NC_060125.1, read as the reverse complement.
AACCGTTTTGTTTTCTGTCTCTCGCACAAAGATCGCAAACAGTTATGAATGGGTGACGCAAACATTGACAGCCTAAGTGTAAGGTTGATGGCATGTGGAGGAGAAGAATCGGAAGGAATATACGTGGCAATTTCGAGGGGGATATCCAGGCAGTCGGCTGGTTGGGGGGAGGGGAACAAACAGCGAGATCACCGGTCCCATCGGGTTACGGGAGGATGGGGAAGGAAGTCGGTCATGCCCTCTCAAAGGAACCATCCCGACATTTTCCTGAAACGATTTAGGGAAATCAAGGAAAACCTGAATCAGGATGGCCGGACGAGAGTTGGAATCGTCGTCCTCCCGAATGCGAGTCCTGTGTGCTAACCACTGAGCCACCTCGCTCGGCATCCAGGCAGTTCTAGAAGCTTTCCGTAAGAATACTTTCAGTTTCTAAATAAACGTAAGGTGTAGAACTTGTGCACAGGCACCCGTATACGGAAAATAGTACAAGGAAACATTTATGTTTCGAAAAAGAAAGTAATTCAGAATCAGTTTTTTATTGGAAAGGGTGACTTCAAAGCGAGATTTCCATTATTTTAAATTTCTTGTGGAATATAAAATAATTGTTGATATTCGTAACAAGGGCTGAATTGGCTAAAAAATGGCTCTGAGCACTATGGGACTCAACTGCTGTGGTCATAAGTCCCCTAGAACTTAGAACTACTTAAACCTAACTAACCTAAGGACAGCACACAACACCCAGCCATCACGAGGCAGAGAAAATCCCCGACCCCGCCGGGAATCGAACCCGGGAACCCGGGCGTGGGAAGCGAGAACGCTACCGCACGACCACGAGATGCGGGCAAGGGCTGAATTAAAATCGTAAATAAGGATAGCGGCCGATTTTTTTAGACAGAATGTTTCTGCCAACCGATAAAGAACCATGGTGACTCTGCTATGAGAAATAGATAAGAACTTGATGAGAATATCCCAGTAATTATTGTTTCCAGTGGTGATAATTAGACAGCGATGAAGTACAAGAGGCAGCATAAAGTTGTATAAGAGTGTGCTGAAAACTATTGCCTCCGAAATTTTTATGTAAAGCTCTTAAAGCTTTTTAAATAAAACAACCGTTATTAAGATTCCACACCTTTATTTCTCATGTCTGCACATTTATTTCTCGAAATAGTCCCTCTACAAGAGACCTGTTTGTTAAAACTGTCACTGAATAATGCCATAACCTCACCTCTGCTTGCACCGCTGCATCAGTATCAAAATGAAGTCCCCGAAGGTGTTCTTTAAGGTGTGGTCGGGACTGTATGGAGCATGGCCGACGACAGTGAACCCAAGGCCTGTGATTGTTGCAGTTACCGCAGTGCTCGTACGTGCTATGGCTGTGTCGTGCTGAAGGAGAGGGTGCTCCGTGTGTGGGCGAACTCGTGGACCCAGTTCACACATAAATGGTGTGGCGCGGACGGCTGGAAACGACTCAGCGACGTGGCGCGGGCGGGACGTGAGCGATTCACAATGAAGTGGCGCTATCGGAAAGACGAGGGACGGTCGTGCTACGAATGGATCAGAACACGTCTTTTCATCAGACGAAGATAATGATATACTGGATGTTTTGTAACTCGTAAATGTTGAGCAGCGAAGAGTGTTTTCGGTACATCCGTTATGGTTGAAAATAGAGAAGGAATATGGAACATTCGACGTAATGAAAGAACTCAACACATATCTCGAACATTTCCAGCATTTTTAAGTAATGTCTCAAATATGTTTCGATATTGCGTTAGACAAAGTGAAGGACAGTGGTCAGAAAAAAAGCAACGAAACTTGATCGTAATTCCTATTTTCCATATGGTTTTCATTTAAAAGTAAATGAACAGTAGTACTGCATAAAGGCTGGATTGGTCGCTTATGAAAAAAGCATAACTTGTTGATGAGCGACAAGTCCATTCATTATGCATACTACTGTTCATTTTCAACATGGTTGGCCGTCTCTTACAGGACTTTATGTCGTAATGGTGCTATTTGAAGGTAAGCCTAAATATTGTTGATTTTGTGAGAGATTTTCAAAATATTGCGACACTTTTGCAAAATGTAACCGTCCGCAAATATTTCACTGCTGTAGACAAGAAGTTCCTTGTTACAGAGAATAGTTTTCTACCATGTAACAGAGTTTTTTTGCCCTTATAGAGACGAAGAAAATATCCTGTCACCCATTACACTGGATTCTTGCCATTGCCAACGCCAAGGACAACGGATTCTTAAAACCAGAGTGTTTCGCAGCAAAACGTTGTAACTGCACAGAATCAACGTCGTCCGTCCAGAAAAAAAGGCAGTACAATTTTTTAGAGATAACATAAGTAATTGTAATAACTGTTACAAAAATACGCATTTCACCTCATATACAATGCCTGCATCAAGAAAACCCAAATATGTAACAGTAAAATAAGTAAGCAATTATCTAAGCATAAAACATCCAGAAAACAAAATACTTTAGTTTCATCAACAGCAAAATCCCATTCCTGTTTCATTGCCCGCTGGAACATACGCCATTTGTTCGACAATATGTGAACGGAAGTAGTTGTTGAATGTTTTGTGAGTGAAACTGTTAGTGTACACAAGAAAGATTTACGTTTACAGTATGTAGCTAACTCTGCCTTTGGATATAGTGAAATGAAATGAAAATAACTCTTAACGCAATATTAACTTAAAATGTGATTATAACTGACTTCATAAACAGCATACGGGAGAGGAACACAAGCCACAAATGGGGCGGTATAGCACGCGGCCATAAAATCGAGTGTTGCGCATCGCTGATCGTCGCGGCCAAACCTCAAAATATATCACTTATTTACTCCGGACTGGAAAGAGGTGTCGCTCTTCTTCCACCATTAAAAACAATTTTGATATGTTAGTTTTATTTCGTACGCAGCAACCTATGTCTTAGGACCTACCAAACGTAAAAGAAAATAAAACCAGTTCACTATCAGGTTATGATGTCAAGCTATAAGATCACTTTTTGTGATATTTGACGGGCAGGAACGCTACAAAAAATCCGTGATGAGTCGATAGATGTATTCAGCAGCACTGCACCGTCATATGATGCAGTCATTAGTCGGGGCAGTCGCTTCCAGTGTGGTCAGACACGTCTGAATTACGTAGAACGAAGTAGAAGAAACCAAATCGCAAGGGAAGTGGATTCCCTGGTGCACGAAGACCGGCTATCGTGATCGGTAGCGGAAAAAGTGAAAATCAGTCATGCATGTTTTCAACCTCTTGCCCGGCATTTTGAACACGGGGAAGTTCGCCGACCGCTGAGGTGCGCGGCTGCTAACATACAGGGTGTTTCAAAAATGACCGGTATATTTGAAACGGCAATAAAAACTAAACGAGCAGCGATAGAAATACACCGTTTGTTGCAATATGCTTGGGACAACAGTACATTTTCAGGCAGACAAACTTTCGAAATTACAGTAGTTACAATTTTCAACAACAGATGGCGCTGCGGTCTGGGAAACTCTATAGTACGATATTTTCCACATATCCACCACGCGTAGCAATAATATGGCGTAGTCTCTGAATGAAATTACCCGAAACCTTTGACAACGTGTCTGGCGGAATGGCTTCACATGCAGATGAGATGTACTGCTTCAGCTGTTCAATTGTTTCTGGATTCTGGCGGTACACGTGGTCTTTCAAGTGTCCCCACAGAAAGAAGTCACAGGGGTTCATGTCTGGCGAATAGGGAGGCCAATCCACGCCGCCTCCTGTATGTTTCGGATAGCCCAAAGCAATCACACGATCATCGAAATATTCATTCAGGAAATTAAAGACGTCGGCCGTGCGATGTGGCTGGGCACCATCTTGCATAAACCACGAGGTGTTCGCAGTGTCGTCTAAGGCAGTTTGTACCGCCACAAATTCACGAAGAATGTCCAGATAGCGTGATGCAGTAATCGTTTCGGATCTGAAAAATGGGCCAATGATTCCTTTGGAAGAAATGGCGGCCCAGACCAGTACTTTTTGAGGATGCAGGGACGATGGGACTGCAACATGGGGCTTTTCGGTTCCCCATATGCGCCAGTTCTGTTTATTGACGAAGCCGTCCAGGTAAAAATAAGCTTCGTCAGTAAACCAAATGCTGCCCACATGCATATCGCCGTCATCAATCCTGTGCACTATATCGTTAGCGAATGTCTCTCGTGCAGCAATGGTAGCGGCGCTGAGGGGTTGCCGCGTTTGAATTTTGTATGGATAGAGGTGTAAACTCTGGCGCATGAGACGATACGTGGACGTTGGCGTCATTTGGACCGCAGCTGCAACACGGCGAACGGAAACCCGAGGCCGCTGTTGGATCACCTGCTGCACTAGCTGCGCGTTGCCCTCTGTGGTTGCCGTACGCGGTCGCCCTACCATTCCAGCACGTTCATCCGTCACGTTCCCAGTCCGTTGAAATTTTTCAAACAGATCCTTTATTGTATCGCTTTTTGGTCATTTGGTTACATTAAACCTCCGTTGAAAACTTCGTCTTGTTGCAACAACACTGTGTTCTAGGCGGTGGAATTCCAACACCAGAAAAATCCTCTGTTCTAAGGAATAAACCATGTTGTCTACAGCACACTTGCACGTTGTGAACAGCACACGCTTACAGCAGAAAGACGACGTACAGAATGGCGCACCCACATACTGCGTTGTCTTCTATATCTTTCACATCACTTGCAGCGCCATCTGTTGTTGAAAATTGTAACTACTGTAATTTCGAAAGTTTATCCGCCTGAAAATGTACTGTTGTCCCAAGCATATTGCAACAAACGGTGTATTTCTATCGCTGCTCGGTTAGTTTTTATTGCCGTTTCAAATATACTGGTCATTTTTGAAACACCCTGTACATTCGGAATGTCCGCCAAACCGAGGCAGAAGTAGAAATGTTGTCGCTGCGTCAGGTCAATCCCGCTGATTTCTTTAGCTGCCTAATCACCTTGGATGAGTGCTGGGTGTGTCACTATGACTCCTAGACAAAGGACCAAATCGAGCGGTGGAAACGTGTGGATTCTACCATGCAATAAGAGTTTTGGCCCTTATAGAGACGAAGAAAATATGCTGTCACCCATTACACTGGATTCTTGTCATTGCCAACGCCAAGGCCAGGTGACCGCGCCTACTTATCACCGAACCGCCCAAATTTATGATACACGCAGGGCTTGGCCAGAAACGCAAATGACGGAATCGGGAGCCCCAGGTGGCCCAAGTTTTAGAAAAAAACTTGGTCAGGTACTAGTAGAACTTGCGAACTTAGTGTTCCGTATAAACTTAATTATGTGTATGTGCGGGGACAACGACTGTTCACGTCCGCAGAATACCTAAGCTACACGTGTCCCCTGGGTGGTGCTAAAGAACAGTCACTTCGAGGCAGCCAGACAATCCTCTATCTTGATCGTTGACCTCCTGCCTAATTGTACATCGACTATCACTGATACGAGACATACCAACATGTCTGACTATAGAAAAGGCCCTTCTCAGAGCCCACGAACAAGATCCCTTGGACCTATCATCAAGATTTGCCAAATTAACATAGAAGGAATAAGTTGGGCTAGATGCCATATCACCATGTGCATCATCCGCGGCACGATAAAATCTACCTCTACCGTGTGGCTGCCAATCCTGAGCCAAATACCACGACCAGAGATGCAGCGGAAAAATGCTCTCCCCAAAGGATACAACAACGTAATTAATGACCCTCAGCCACCCATACACAATGATACAGCTGACCTGGAGTGCAGAAGACTTAAATCAAGAAGACTACCACTATTCACTGCTAAAGAGATGACGAGAACACTGCCCACCAAACATGCCAAAGCTTCATCATAAATGAGAAGCCGCCCGACTTCAATCAGTCACGCAAAGTGTGGACGACTTTAAACCGCATACGCACTAGCCGTGGAAGAAGTGCTGACGCCCTCTGCGAATGGAGAAAGATGCCAACTCCGAATTGCTACTGCGGTGCTGAAAAACAAGCAGTCCAGGACGTAGAAGTATAAGGGAACCTTCATCGACTTCCTATCTGCAGCAGAGGAGGCTATCAATTATATTCAACGTCTGGATCTCAATTTGTAATTAAATTGTATATAAAGTGTATAAGAATAGCGATGTATGCCACACGATAAATAAATAAATAAAATATGTATATGTATAGTTCATCCATTCCGGATATCAACGATTTCGAGGATTTTTGTCTATTAACGACATTCATACTGGTAAGACATCGGTCCTACGGATTCCAAGACTTTCGAGAACGTTTTAATTTCAAGTTCGAAGTCGGATAACAAATGAAAAATAAAAAATTGTTTTATGTTATATACTAAATTAATTTTCCTTTACTTCTATTGTGACACCTTCCTTCTTACCAAATTTCATGATTCTACGACAAGGGCCGGCTGCTGTGGCCGAGCGGTTCTAGGCGCTTCAGTCCGTAACCGTGCTGCTGCTGTTGTGATCGCAGGTTCGAATCCTGCCTCGGGCAATTATGTCTGTGATGTCCTTAGGTTAGTTAGGTTTAAGTAGTTCTAAGTCTACGGGACTGATGACCTCAGATGTTAAGTCCCATAGTGCTTGGAGCCATTTGAAATACCTACGACAAGGGGAAGCACCCTATAGGTTTTAACGAGTGAGTTTGCGAGCGTCAAAATGTGACAAATGGCCATATCTTTTGACTGCATTGACTTGAATGCTCAACATTCTTACACGACCGATGGACTACAGATCGCAGTATGTGATATAAATTTCAACTTGATGCGTCTACAGTTCCTGTGAAAAGTGGTTTCAACAGATAGTGGGACAGATAGACAGTCAAATAAATGATAAAATTTTTTGTGACGTAATTGCACATTAACAATTACCAAATTTTTCCTTTAGTTGTACTGTGAAACCTTGCTTCTTGCTAAATGTCATGACTACAGGTCAACGGGTACTACCCTCCAGGTTTTGATGAGCGTGTCTCTTTTACACTCATACACCACTAAATGACTATATACCTTAGCATGTGACATAAATATCAACTTCATACATCTACCTATTCCTCAGAGAAAGTGGTTTTAACAGGCGAACGGACAAACAGTAAGATAACATCTTAAATAAAATTTTCCCTGAGACGTTTATGTCTCTAATTTATCTGCGATAACGTTGGAAGCTGAAGATGTGAATTAAAATTTGTGCGGCGGCCGTAGCTCGAACCCTGGTCTTCTCGCAAACTAAGCAGCTATGCTGACCATTACTCCACCACAGTATTATCGTCAACACAACTGCACGAACTACCCAAGTCAAGTAGTAAGATAACACCGACAAAAAAATACTTTTCGTGCGATGCAATCATAGATTCACAATTTTCGGATTTTTTTTCCTTTACTTATACAGTCAAACCATGCTTCGAGCCGAATTTCATGATTTTTTATACATGGAAAGTACCATATACGTTTTGATGAGTGAGTTTGTAAGTGTCAAAATATGTGACATAAATGTCCGAATCTTTTGATTGCACTGACGTAGAAGCTTATGTTTATTATGCCGCCAAGGAGCCATAGAACCGGTTCCCGTCAGATCCCCGAAGTGAAGTGCTGTCGGGCTGGGCTAGTACTTCGATGTGTAACCATCCGGTCTGCCGAGCGCTGTTGGCAAACGGTGTGCACTCAGCCCTTGAGAGAACAATTGAGGAGCTACCTGATTGGGAAGTAGCGTTTCCGGTCACAAAAACTGACAACGGCAGGGAGACCGATGTGCCGATCACATGCCCCTCCATACCCGCATCCAGTGACGTCTGTGGGCTGAGGTTGACAAGGCGCCCGGTCGGTACCGTTGGGCCTTCAAGGCTTGTTGGAGCGGAGTTCAGGTTTTTTTAAGAAGCCATAGACCTTAGTTTTTCAGCCTGATACGTCTAATCGTTCCTGAGAAAAAGGGTTTTGAACAGTCGGACAGACAAATGGTTCAAATGGCTCTGAGCACTATGAGACTTAACATCTGAGGTTATCAGTCCACTAGAACTTAGAACTACTTAAACCTAACTAACATAAGGACACCACATACATCCATGCCCGAGGCAGGATTCGAACCTGCGACCGTAGCGGTCGTGCGGTTCCAGACTGAAGCGCCTAGAACCGCTCGGCCACACTGGCCGGCTCGGACAGACAGAGAGAGGGACAACAAAGTGATCCTATAACGGTTCCACTTGTGCTGAATGAGGCACGGAACCCTAAAAACAGCATTTTGGCGCGGGTCGGCCGAGGCATCAGCAGTTTACGTTAAGTTTGTATTCAGGTAGCTACTGGCGCAGTGCAAAGATTTCAGAGCGATGAGCCAGGGTCGTGGTCTAGAGTTCCTCTGCGGGAACTAATTTTTTTAAAAATTTTCAATTTTTCCTTTACTTACACCGCAAATAAACGGAAATAATGCTCAGTATACTGCATTTATTGAGGTTTTCATGAAAGACACGAAAAGAAAAGGCAAAAGAAAATTTGGGATTGCAATTTTTTTGTTCAAGAAATGATTGTACTTGAAGCGTCATTGACGACTGCAAATATCTTTCCAAGAACGGACAGTAATAAAATCGTACAGGACTTCGTAGTCCGTAATTTCCATTTTGATTTCGAGCAACCCTCGGCAACTTCACGCGAAGAATATGCTCCTGGTGCTCTTTTGGATTGAACATTCAAAAGGTGGATGAGTAGGCGAAAAAAAAAAGATTGTCTACCTCATCAAAATCTGGCAAACTTACAACAGCCTTGTACAAAAATTTTTTGACTGGTGTGATGAAGCCCTACGTACAGGAAAACAAATTTCATCTGTTAACTGACTTGTGAGGAGGACAAACAATCCACAGTTATATAAAGAGACTTAAATATGTAGAATGAGTGCCATCGTGCAGTGATTCTCGGCAAATGCATTCCGCTAGTGGATCTCAGCGATGTTTGGTTTTGTCACCAGGTAAAGAATTCGATCAAAAGGCTTCAGAACTACTCTTGCCTTATCGATAAAGGAAAATAAATCACTTCCCGAGAACACTGCATCAAAACACATTCATTACACATCACCATCTAACCTCGCAAATATTTGGCGAAATGATGCGTTACGCGTGGTTTTCTGCCAAACTCTTCAATGAGAGCGAACCTTCTACGGTTGTAAACCAAGTTTGTGTATAGGAACTTCAAAACGAACATGAAATTGTAAAAACGTAATAACGTGTGCAAGAATGCGAGAAAATTACTGCTTTCGCTGGTTTTACGGCGTATTTCAGCCCAAGGCGCGTGAATCATCAACAGTAAAATAATGAAAGCATGTAACTTCAAGTACGGAGTTCTTGTGTACATCATATAATCCCTTCCTGGAAATTTATTTGCAATCTCAAATTCCCCCATGCCTTTCCTTTCGTTTACGAAAATGTTAACAAATACAATATGTTGGGTACTATTTCGGTTTACTCGCAGTGTACGTAAGTAAGAACTGAATAACAAAGGAGTATTTTCTACATAGGAACTCGACCCCACGACCACCGGATTAGCGTTCTGTACTTTTCCAGCTGCGCCAGCCGCTGCCAGAAAACTACGTTAAAATAAATGACTCATGCCTCTTCCGACCCGCACCAAAAACGCTGTTTTTGTATAAACGATTTGCCACCTGGAGCTCCCACTTCTGTTACTTTCATTTCTGGCCAAGCCCTGTACACACCGTACACTGAGGTGATAAAAGTCATGGGATACCTCCTAATATTGTGTCGGACCTTCTTTACTCAGCGTGGACTCAACAAGTCGTCGGAAGCCTCCTGCAGAAATGTTGAGCCTGCCTGTACAGCCATCCATAATTGCGAACGTGCTGCGGGTGCAGGATTGTGCACACGAACTGACCTCTCGATTATATCCATTCATATCGGGCAATCTGTGTGGCCAAATGCTTCGCCCGAATATATCCAGAATTTTCTTCAAAGCAGTCGAGAACAACTGTAGCCCGGTGACACAGCGAAATGTCATCCATCAACACTCTATCGGTGCTTCGGAACAGAAGTCCATGTAAGGCGGCAAATTGTCCCCAAGTAGCCGAACATAACCATTTACAGTAAATGATCGGCCCAGTTGGACCAGAGGACGCAGTCCATTCCATGTAACCACAGCCCGCACCATTATGGAACCACCACCAGCCTGTACAGTGTCAATAAGACAACTTGGGACCATCGTTTAATGGAGTCTGCGCCACACTCGAACCTTACCATCAACTATTATCAACTGAAATCGGGACTCATTTGACTAGGTCATTGTTTTCCAGTCGTCTAGGGTCCAACCGATATGTTTACGAGAGACACTGCAGGCGTCGTCATGAGGTCAGCAAAGGCACTCGCGTCCGTTTTCTGCTGTCACAGCCCATTAACGCCAAATTTTGCCACATTGTCTTAACAGGTACGACATTATTTTCTGCGGTTACTTTGTGCAGTGTTGCTTGTCTATTTAAACGGACAGCTCTACGCACACGTCGCTGCTCTCGGTCGTTAAGTGAAGGCTGTCGGGTACTGCTTTGTCCTTGGTGAGGGATAATGCCTGAAATGTGGTACTCTCCGCACTCTCTTGACACTGTGGATCTCGGTGTCGTGAAATTCCGAAATGGAATGTTCCGTGCATCTAGGCCGGCCGGTGTGGCCGTGCGGTTCTAGGCGCTTCAGTCTGGAACCGCGTGACCGCTACGGTCGCAGGTTCGAATCCTGCCTCGGGCATGGATGTGTGTGATGTCCTTAGGTTAGTCAGGTTTAAGTAGTTCTAAGTCTAGGGGACTGATGACCTCAGATGTTAGGTTAGTGCTCAGAGCCATTTGAACCATTCTTTTAATTCCCGTCGTGTGCCCATGATCACATGGGAAACCTTTTCACATGAATCATCTGAGCACAAATGACAGCTCCATCAGTGCATTGCTCTTTTATACACTGATCAGCCAAAACATTATGACCACTGCCCACCGCGGCGTTGGATGCCGCCTTGTGGCGTTGCGGGTACATGACGCGGCAACTAGCAGACACAGACACGGGCGCGGGATCACCCTAGCAAAGATATGGGCTGCAAATGTGGATTACATTGGGATAAGCGATTTTGACGAAGGGTATAATGTTTAAGCAGAGCCTGTGAACGAGTATCTCGAAAACGGTGAAGCTGGTCAAATGTTCACTTGCTACTGTCGTGAGCATACGTGGATAGAGGTGGAAGGATAGTGAAGATTTAACTAGGCGCTAAACGGCTAGACGTCTACGACTCTTCACAGAACGTGGGGTTTGGAGGCTTTTCTCCTGTGTAAAGTGCTAGTTGCTGATCTGAAGCTTCTCTGCCGACAGAGCATAATGATGGTGCATGCACAAGTGTTTCGGAGCACACCGTTAATCATACATTGTTGAACGTTGACCTCCGCAGCAGACTAGCCCTACGTGTTCACATGTCCACACAACGACGTTTTCAATTACGACTACAGTGGACACGGGACAATCGGGACACGACCGTGGATCAATGGAAACATGTCGGCTCTTCGGGTGAATCACATTTTTGGAACACTAGGTCGATAGTCTTCTCAACAAGGGCCGTCATCGAGGTGAAAAACGCTCGAAATCTGCAACGCCCCATGAACGCAGGGTGGTGGCTGCAGTATTATGCTACGGGAGACATTCCCCTGAGCTTGCATGGGCCCTATGGCAGTAATCGAAGACACGCAGACAGCTTCGCACCACCTGCATTCCTTCATGATTGATGTCTTCCCCGACAGCGATGTCATCTTTCAGCAGTATAAATGTCCGTGTCTCGGAGCCAGAACCGTACTACAGTGGTTTGAGGAACATTATAGTGACCTCAAACTGATGTCTCGGTGACCAAATCCGCCTGATGCCAACCCTATGGAACCTATCCGGGTCGCTATCAGGCGCCATCACCGCGTACGCAAATCAGCGGCCCGTTATTTAAGCGAGTTACATGATCTGTGCGTAGACATCTAATGCCGTATACCTCCACAAATCTAGCGACAACTGTCGAATTCCTGTTACGCAGTGTCAGTGATGTATTTCGTTACTAAGACGGACAAAGAAGCTATTAAGCAGGTGGTCATTATGTTTTGGTTCATCAGTGTACCTTGTGTATTTGATACTACCATCATCTGTGTATGTGCATATCGCCATCCGATGACTTTTATCACCTCACTGTAAATCCGGACAAAGTCGATGATGACGAGTAGACGCGGTCGCGTTGTTAGCCTTTTATTGGGACGTACATGGTATGGCGCTAACAGACAATGTTCGTAAGAGGGAAGACCGTCACATGAGCATATTGCCGAAATCTCCTGACGAGGTTAGGGGAAGATGTGGAGACGAAGAGTTCTGGGAAGCTACCCGAAGGGTGGTTTTTTTCTCCACGACAACACCCAAGCTCATTCTGCATTGGACTCAGCCAAACCAGTGTCTTCTTAGGGCTATCAAATCATGCCACGCCCCGAATTATCCAGTTATGTCACCCAGCTACTTCTCTGTCTTCCCTTGGATGAAACAGTTACATGGCAGACATTTCTAGAATGACGACAAGGTGATTTTCAACGTGGATAATCCATAATCCAGAATAAAGACTTCTATAATGAAGGCGTCCTCCAAATTATCCATCGCTGGGGAAACTATGTCGTGTTGAACGGTGAATGTGTGGAGAAGAGCTTAACAGTGTCATTAAGTTCCAAGGTCAGAGCCGGATTTTTTTCAAGGTGATGCTTAAAACTAACTCGCCCCACCTGTTGAAGGCTTCCTATTGGCCGTTAGCGTGTACGAGGGCGTGCTGAAAAGTTATGCCTCCGAATTTTTTATGTGAAAGCTTTGAAAGCTTTTTAAACAAAGCAAACTTTATTTACATACTATATCCTTATTCTTCATGTTGTTGTTGTGGTCTTCAGTCCTGAGACTGGTTTGATGCAGCTCTCCATGCTTCTCTATCTTGTGCAAGCTTCTTCATCTCACAGTACGTACTGCAGCCTACATCCTTCTGAATCTGCTTCGTGTATTCATCTCTTGGTCTCCCTCTACGATTCTTACCCTCCACGCTGCCCTCCAGTACTAAATTGGTTATCCCTTGATGCCTCAGAGCATGTCCTATCAACCGATCCCTTCTTCTAGTCCAGTTGTGCCACAAACTCCTCTTCTCCCCAACCCTATTCAGTACCTCCTCATTAGTTATGTGATCTACCCATCTAATCTTCACCATTCTTCTGTAGCACCACATTTCGAAAGCTTCTATTCTCTTCTTGTCTAAAGTATTTATCGTCCATGTTTCACTTCCATACATGGCTACACTCCATACAAATACTTTCAGAAACGACTTCCTGACACTTAAATCTATACTCGATGTTAACAAATTTCTCTTCTTCAGAAACGCTTTCCTTGCCATTGCCAGTCTACATTTTATATCCTCTCTACTTCGACCATTATCAGTTATTTTGCTCCCCAAATAGCAAAACTCCTTTACTACTTTAAGTGTCTCATTTCCTAATCTAATTCCCTCAGCATCGCCCGATTTAATTCGACTACATTCCATTATCCTCGTTTTGCTTTTGTTGATGTTCATCTTATATCCTCCTTTCAAGACACTGTCCATTCCGTTCAACTGCTCTTCCACGTCCTTTGCTGTCTCTGACAGAATTACAATGTCATCGGCGAACCTCAAAGTTTTATTTCTTCTCCATGGATTTTAATACCTACTCCGAATTTTTCTTTTGTTTCCTTTACTGCTTGCTCAATATACAGATTGAACAACATCGGGGAGAGGTTACAACCCTGTCTCACTCCCTTCTCAACCACTGCTTCCCTTTCATGCCCCTCGACTCTTATAACTGCCATCTGGTTTCTGTACAAATTGTCAATAGCCTTTCGCTCCCTGTATTTTACCCCTGCCTCCTTCAGAATTTGAAAGAGAGTATTCCAGTCAACATTGTCAAAAGCTTTCTCTAAGTCTACAAATGTTAGAAACGTAGGTTTGCGTTTTTTTAATCTAGCTTCTAAAATAAGTTGTAGGGTCAGTATTGCCTCACGTGTTCCCATATTTCTACGGAATCCAAATTGATCTTCCCCGAGGTCGGCTTCTACCAGTTTTTCCATTCGTCTGTAAAGAATTCGCGTTAGTACTTTACATCCGTGACTTATTAAACTGATAGTTCGGTATTTTTCACATCTACCAATGCCTGCTTTATTTGGGATTGGAATTATTATATTCTTCTTGAAGTCTGAGGGTATTTTGCCTGTCTCACATTTTGCTCACCAGGTGGAAGAGTTTTGTCAGGACTGAATCTCCCAAGGCTGTCAGTAGTTCTAATGGAATGTTGTCTATTCCCGGGGCCATGTTTCGACTTAGGTCTTTCAGTGCTCTATCGAACTCTGCACGCAGTATCTTATCTCCCATGTCATCTTCATCTACACCCTCTTCCAATTCTATAACATTGCCCTCAAGTACATCGCCCTTGTATAATCTAATCAGCCTGTCAACGAACTCATTTCTCCCAACGACTGGACAGATCATTGATTACCGTCACTGTAGAATGTTTGACTCTCTTGACGGAGCTACAACCTCACCTTTGCTTGCACAGCTTCATCACTATCATGGTGAAGTCCTCGAAGGTGTTCTTTATGTTTGGGGAACAGATGAAAACCGAATGGGGACTGTATGGTTGATTATCGATGACGGTGAACCCAAAGCGTCCTGTTGTTATAGCTGTCGCAGCCCTCATGTGTGATCTGGAATTGTCATGGTAAAAGAGGGGGGTGCTCCGTGTATGCCGGCCGCTGTGGCCGAGCGGTTCTAGGCACTTCAGTCCGGAACCGCGCTGCTGCTACGGTCGCAGGTTCGAGTCCTGCCTCGGGCATGGATGTGTCTGATGTCCTTAGGTTAGTTGGGTTTAAGTAAGGGACTGATGACCTCAGATGTTAAGTCCCATACTGCTTTGAGCAATGAGCCTTCAGCTCCATGTGTGGACGAACTCTTCGAATTGGAGGTTCCAGTTGTCCTAGGGTCTCTCACGCGCTGTCATAGTTACGTTACATACCGCAGCCGCGAAGGGTTGCAACTTGCATAAGCAAAGCGGGAAAGTCGACCGAGTAAGATGCATGACATGTACTACCTCAACCGATAGTGAGAACACAATAAAGAATTCGAAGGGGTTGCTTTTCAGCACGTTCTAGTAAAACACAGACCGCGTCTTGTGATTTCAGTAGACTGGCACTAGCAGATATTTCTGAATAACTTTCGCTATTTAACAGATTAACACAAATTTTTAAAAAAATCCAATTTCAAATATAAGTTTCGCAGTTTGGTGTTGCCAGTTGTCGATTGTTTCGGAACTCCAGGATCTCAAGTTTACTGCTGAGAAAAAAAGACTTTCCATTTTGTTCATCATCCACCACTCTGACGCCTAAAGTAAAAGAGAAAAACGCTCATTACGATGTCATCAGGAAAGTTTTCTTGAAAAAATTATTTTTGCTCGAAATTCTCGAGTGCATAAATCTTGTCCTGCAGACATATCCAGGGAGAAAAAGTCTTCAGTATGGCGCGGACGTTACACAACCTTTCAGCAGATGCGCCACGGTGAGAACATTTCCAACCGAATCTGAGAGAGGACATGTAAGTTTATCAGATGTAAGTTTTCGACGTCGAACAGGGGGAGCGCACACCTCCGCAGGCATGAGTTCCAAACAGCTGCAGAGAAAATGTGCTCCAAGGTCCACAGGTTAAGTGAGCGATCGTAACGCAACATCGGTTACCTTAAATTAAAGATGGGGTCGTATCTAGAGAGTTGACACGAAACAGCTGTAATCGTTTGCCTCAAACGAAGCGAGGCTCGCGAGTGCTGCTAACCACAGTCACGTTATCGATGAGCCACTATAGACACTACCTCCGCTACCATCTTAGGAGCAATTTTTGCCAGTAGGAACCGTCTCGATGCCGCACTCACTGTCTCGGTGGTCTGTGTGATGTCTTGTTAGCTTTACGGTGGCCACCCAAAATTTTTTTTTTTTTTAATTTTTGACAGCGATATCTCGATTTCGCCTATTTCCACCACTGGCGGCGCGGTATGTTTACTGCGCTAGAGGGCAGTTATGGCACCTTCTCGCGCACGCGTTGTGGGTCTTCTGCTGGCCTATATAGGGGCCGCAGCTTGCGCTAGGAAGTCAGTTCCGGCGACTTCGTGCACCAGCACTCTCACCTGAAGATGGTGGCCAGATGGACCGCGGAAATATTGTGTCATGAAGACGTTATGATCCGGCCGCATACCCGAGAAAAATATTATCAATTATTACGCCGGGAAAGCCTTCGTAGCCACATCAGAAGCCTCTACGGGGAGGAGATGGTGGAACGTGTGAAGAAGTTTGATAAACTTCGTAAGAAGAAAGGCAAGTTGCTGAGTGCCCTCGCCTTTTTGCTGAGATGCCGCGATGGAAGAGTAATACCTAAGTTTGCTAGAGTTGTGCATTTTATTGATACGAAAACGGCCAACAACATCAAGAAGCGTGCCAGTTTCGCCTTAGTCAAGGAGCGCATTCGCTTCACTCGAAGACAACTGGATCTCATATCCAGGGATTTACTTTTCTTGCACTTGGAGTTATCGTCGCTGCTGTCGGACGCATCCTGGGAATGGGTGGATAGTTCTTCTTGGGCACTATCAGATTGGGCGCATAGGAGCGCCGTCATGAAACAGTCTTCGAAGTTTCAACGGCTTTCTTCTCAACCCACGACATCTGACGACGACACCCGTCGACGGACAGTGATTAACCTCACGAGTAAAGAACTGGACGACGCCACGCTGTCAGTGTTGGAGAAAGGCCTGAATTTTGCCCCTACACCGAGGAATGTGCCTATCACCGAAATCATCTGCGCAGTCGAACAAGCAGTGTCCAGCTTTTCGGAGGACCAAGCTGAAGAGATTAGGCAAGAGGTCTCACATACATTGCGGCGGGCGCCGCCTCCACGGAGTAACATCTCCTCTCTCGAAAGGGCAGCCGTCCGGTCCATTAGAGAAGACGAAGATTTGATAGTTCTACCAGCAGACAAAGGCAACGCAACGGTTCTTCTTTCACGTGATGACTATCTGGGAAAGATGGATCTCTTACTTGAAGACTCAGCATACAGAACATTGCAGGACGACCCAACTGAACGGATAAAACGGAAGACGCTTTCACTGCTGAAGAAGAGTTCTTTACCTGACGACGTTCTTAAAAAACTTCGTCCTGGTGCTGCCGTGCCACCGAGATTATACGGTCTACCCAAGATTCATAAGAAAGGGATCCCGCTTCGTCCGATCGTGAGTAATTTGGGTGCTCCTACCTACAATCTAGCCAAGTATTTAGCATCTGTTCTTGGCCCTCACGTCGGTAAATGCGAACATCACACTTCCAATTCTATGGTGTTTATTCAGAGATTGAAGTCCTTGTCTCTTAGTCCCTCGGATTTACTTGTGAGCTTTGATGTCGTGTCGCTTTTTACCCGGGTTCCTCTGGAAGAATCCTTGCAATTAATTGGTGAGAAACTGGATGAGGAAACAACCAGGCTTTGTCGCCACGTGAAGACGTCGACGTACTTTTTATTTAATGACAAATATTTTGAACAGACTGACGGAGTGGCTATGAGGAGCCCATTGTCCCCAATAGTCGCCAGTCTTTTTATGGAAGATTTTGAGGACATGGCGCTGAAGACGGCGTTCTTAAAACCAACTTGTTTTTGGAGGTACGTTGACGATACGTTTATGGTGTGGCCTCATGGGAGAGAAGCTCTTGACCGCCTCCTAGATCATTTTAATTCCCTGCATCCTAGCATCAAGTTTACCATGGAGGTGGAAAGTGATGGGAAGCTTCCGTTTCTGGATGTTCTGGTGTACAGAAAGGATGATGGGACACTGGGACACAGTGTTTATCGAAAGCCTACGCACACGGACCGTTACCTGCATGCTTCTAGCTGTCATCCATCGTTCCAGCGTACGGGGGTCCTGCGGACGTTGGCGAGAAGAGCTTATGCCATTTCAGATGGAGAAAGCTTGACACAAGAATTGGACCATCTTAAGGTTGTGTTCAAGCAGAATGGCTGTACAGATAAACAGATCCGTCGTGCTTTCCAGTATGGACCTTCGCCTGAACCACCAGAAGATACCTGCTAATCGGTGGCCTTTCTGCCTTTTGCTGGGAGCATTTCCTCGAAGATAGGAAGAATTCTGAAAAGATACCATATCAAAAGTATTTTTCGTCCGCCAGCCAAGATTAGAGCGCTCCTTGGCTCTGTAAAGGATGACTTGGGTTTGAGGAAGCCCGGTGTGTACAAGATCCCTTGCCACTGTGGGAAGGCTTATATTGGGCAGACAATCCGGACCATTCAGGACTGGTGTGTTGAGCATCAGCGGCACACACGGCTGCTTCAACCTGAGAAGTCTGCAGTGGCGGAGCACTGTCTCGCCGAAGGACACAGAATGCTCTATGACAAGACACAAATTGTTGCCCCTGCATCTCGCTATTGGGACTGTGTTTTAAAAGAATCCATAGAGATTCGTTTATCTGACAAGTTAATAGAGACAAGGGCTATCTTTTAAGTAAGACTTGGGACCCAGTGTTATCTGACATCAAAAAACAACGGTCTGTGTTTCGATCGTCGGAATAAATTTTTTTTTTTTTTTTTTTTTTACAGCGATATCTCGATTTCGCCTATTTCCATCACTGGCGGCGCGGTATGTTTACTGCGCTAGAGGGCAGTTATGGCACCTTCGCGCACGCGTTGTGGGTCTTCTGCTGGCCTATATAGGGGCCGCAGCTTGCGCTAGGAAGTCAGTTCCGGCGAGTTCGTGCACCAGCACTCTCACCTGAAGATGGCGGCCAGATGGACCGCGGAAATATTGTGTCATGAAGACGTTATGATCCGGCTGCATACCCGAGAAGAATATTATCAATTATTACGCCGGGAAAGCCTTCGTAGCCACAATTTAGCTTCACGACGGCCGCCCAGTAATTTTTGTCCGTTGGCTTTATAAGAACTTGTTCTTTCCTGGAACAATACGGAGTACTATAAAATCTATATAATCTGTACATATTTAAATGGAAAGATGTGTATGGTTCACCTTAACTCTGGAATGGGTTAAGGGGGGGGGGATGTTCATGAAAAAAGCACGCTATTTAAAATATGCACGATATCCACAGTTTTGAACGTAAGGAAATGAAATTTTCTACCATGCCTTACAGGAAATTAACACATTTATAGTTACGTTCCTTCGATTAAATATATATCTGACTTTCTATGGAAGTTAAAAATTTTATTTTCTAAAAATAATATATATACCTTTTCTCAGAAACTATTCAAGAGCTTAATAGAAAATTTTCTGTTTATTCTCTTTGATACAGTAAGCTTCCCACATGATGTTTTTTGAATATATCGCACAGTAGAATTTTAATAATTTTTTAATTATGGTTCTGTAAGTGTAACACAAAATTCACGCGAGAATCCAATACTTTGCTCCATATCTCAGCTTACATTCAGAATTTCAAAAATGACTTTTGAGGCAACATTTATTGGGTTTCTAGAAATAATTGTATAAAAGTTCATAATTCTAGCCTTCATAGACGCAAACTTTTTAATCATAATTTTCAGGAAATGAATTTTCAGTTCAACTTTAAGAATTTTCTCTCTTCAGAAGGCCCCAGATTTGTACTCTTGGCCCCTTTTCCCTTCAAGGCCTCTGGTTTCTTGTTTTCTGTCTTCTTTCCTTTGCCTGATATTCAACTGACTTTTCAAGTGCAGAGAGGCGCTGTAAATCTCTTTTTCTCAAGATATCATGATGAAATATCCTATCTTAAAACCCTTATCTCTAGTACCTTCATCCTTCCTACGTTCCCATGATTAAATTCACGAACTGCATCGTAAGTTGCAATTCTGACAACTCTGGCAGATGAAAATGTCACAAAACAAGAATTGCGTTTTCATAAACAAAGCAACTGGTTTGTTATTGTTTCTTGGATAAGGGACAGAGTCACAGATAATCTATAAAACCAAAGACTGTGTACATCATACCCTTCTAGATGCATCCTGTGCATGTTTACTTGAAAGTAATCCACGGAATCGTTGTTCATCCAGCTAGTGTTAGTGTGGCTTCAAAAGGTGGGCGTGGCAGGAAGGTCGTGTCACACGCCTAATCTTTTTCAGGCACATCGGATGCAATTTCATCATTGAAACTCTGGTAACGTATTGTCCATGAGTTTACTTATAAATAAAAAATAATTGAAAATTGACGTTTTCGGTCAATTTCATAAAAGTCCCCATTTAAGTTGTTTCATTC
This sequence comes from Schistocerca americana, assembly GCF_021461395.2. NCBI lineage: Eukaryota > Metazoa > Arthropoda > Insecta > Orthoptera > Acrididae > Schistocerca > Schistocerca americana. The sequence goes on along the minus strand of NC_060125.1, from coordinate 309,582,956 downwards.
AAATTAGCTTCACAAATCCTCTCACTACCTACAAGATTTTATTCGTTTATAAGGATTCTGCTATTTAATTTTCGACAGACGTAGAAAGCTATATTCAGCGTGAACATAAATCTCTGAATTTTGAAGCTCGTGAACAAAATCCATAAACTGCAAGCACAGATGAAACCATCGAGAAAATACATCAAATAGTATCGGCGAACGGGACCCTTGGTGTATGAAATAGCTGACGCCAAGGTATATCAGAATAAAAAGTACCTACGTTTTATATAAATGAACTACGAGAAGGCTCTTTGTAAGATGTACTGCACTTCTGATTATTACTAGCGAAAAAGAGATTTCTAAAATAACTGTCTCAGCAATATTTCGATCATTGAAAAAATACATACTTTAGCAATGATTCTTTGCAGTGGAAAACAGTTGTGTCTAGCACTTCAAGGCAATTTCTAAATAGCGGTGAGAGCAGTTATGTGTAACTTGGTGATTCTGCTCAAAATAAAATTTAAAAAAAGGCAAATTCGATTTAATTTGGTTAAAAGGAGTATCGATGTTTCGTGTGATGGGAAATGGATCCTTGTGAATGGTTACCTTGAAATAATTAAAACAGTGATTGGTGAACGCTACACCAGTCATCTGTTTAAATGGTCTGATACCACCTGGAATTGTTATTTTTGGCTGATTCGATGTAATGTCGCACAGTTTCGGTGTTTTCGAACATCTGTACAAAAATTCAGCTATGGCACATTTTGCCACACAAGTCCCTGCATATGTTATAATTAACTTCAAAAAGTCGCACACACAGAACTATTTCTCATTTGACTTCAAATTTTGCGCAGTAAATAAAAAAAGCCATTAATACATACACCATTCCTGTGCGAAATCAACAACATCCGCCTTTTTTACAACCAACTGGGCATACTGAAAGGTGAGACACGCAGCATCGCAGCTGATGCCCACAGTTTTTTTTATTTTTATTTCGAAGAAGCAATAAAGAACATGTTTTGGAATGCAGCAGGTAGGTTATATAGCCTAGAATAAAATGAAACAAGCCAAAAAGATTCAAGCACAGCAAAAAGGGGTAATAATGAGGCTTCTTTTTTTCCCAATTCTTTTAGATAAACTGGTTTCTGTGCTACATAAGATAGTAAGAAGTTTTCCACTGCTCAACGTCGAAATATGAGGTGCATTCAAGTTCTAAGACCTCCGATTTTTTTTCTGCAGACTGGAAAGAGATAGAAACATGCGCATTGTTTTAAAATAAGGCCGCGTTCATTGTCAATACGTCCCAGAGATGGCAGCACCGTACGGCAGATGGAATTTTACCGCCAGCGGCGAGAATGAGAACTGTTTTAAATGCTTAAAATGGCGACGTTTTCCTTACTTGAACAGCGTGAAATCATTCGTTTTCTGAATTTGCGTGGTGTGAAACCAATTGAAATTCATCGACAGTTGAAGGAGACATATGGCGATGGAGTTATGGATGTGTCGAAAGTGCGTTCGTGGGTGCAACAGTTTAATGAAGGCAGAACATCGTGTGACAACAAACCGAAACAACCTCGGGCTCGCACAAGCCGGTCTGACAACATGATCGAGAAAGTGGAGATAATTGATTTGGGGGATCGCCGAATGACTGTTGAACAGATCGCCTCCAGAGTTGGCATTTCTGTGGGTTCTGTGCACACAATCCTGCATGACGACCTGAAAATGCGAAAAGTGTCATCCAGGTGGGTGCCACGAATGCTGATGGACGATCACATGGCTGCCCGTGTGGCATGTTGCCAAGCAATGTTGTCGCGCAACGACAGCATGAATGGGACTTTCGTTTCGTCGGTTGTGGCAATGGATGAGACGTGGATGTCATTTTCCAATCCAGAAACAAAGCGCCAGTCAGCTCAATGGAAGCAAACAGATTCACCGCCACCAAAAAAATTTCGGGTAACCGCCAGTGCTGAAAAAATGTTGGTGTCCATGTTCTAGGACAGCGAGGGCGTAATCCTCGCCCATTGCGTTCCAAAGGGCACTACGATAACAGGTGCATCCTACGAAAATGTTTTGAAGAACAAATTACTTTCTGTACTGCAACAAAAACGTCCGGGAAGGGCTGCGCGTGTGCTGTTTCACCAAGACAACGCACCTGCACATCGAGCTAACGTTACGCAACAGTTTCTTCGTGATAACAACTTTGAAGTGATTCCTCATACTCCCTACTCACCTGACCTGGCTCCTAGTGACTTTTGGCTTCTTCCAACAATGAAAGACACTCGCCGTGGCCGCACATTCACCAGCCGTGCTGCTATTGCCTCAGCGATTTTCCAGTGGTCAAAACAGACTCGTAAAGAAGCCTTCGCCGCTGCCACGGAATCATGGCGTCAGTGTTGTGAAAAATGTGTACGTCTGCAGGGCGATTACGTCGAGAAGTAATGCCAGTTTCATCGATTTCGGGTGAGTAGTTAATTAGAAAAAAAATCGGAGGCCTTAGAACTTGAATGCACCTCATAAATGATACCCTTTTATTATTCGCTCTACAAGGACTTAACTTCAAATAGAGTTAGTTAGTTAAGTAGTCAGTTAGTTTCGTGTTCCACGAATCATTTTGCACGATAAATTGTATTGATGTGGAACGAGGCACTTTTCATTCACATCGCAAGTTAATTTGTACTTACGGTTACATTCTGAACATTTCTAAGTTTTTTCTTGTTTTTACAAATTAAAAACAGATATACAAATGTTAGTAAATACTAATCACCATCTTTCACACATTACAATAATAGAAATTCTTCTATGGAATAGTAGGCATTGTCAGGGAAAAACAGTCTCGATTTGTTTTCAAATTGTACTTTGCTGTCTGACAGATATTTTGTATCAATTTTTGTTGCAGAATTGTACACCCCTTTTACTGCTAAAGACAATCTTGATGTGGAGTAATGAATACCATTTTTCCTTTTGGCATTGTAATTATGTATGTCATTATCCCTTGTGAACTGCAGTGGATTACTTACAAAAAATTTCTTGAAGGAATAAATGTGCAGTGAAGCAGTAGCTAGAATCCCTATCTCATTAAACAGATGTCTATAAGGTGCTCATGGTTGAGCACCACATTCTGTTCTTACAGAACGTGTTTGAATAATTAAGACTTTCTTTCTTAACGATGAGTTACGCCAGAATATTATCCCATATGAAGTTATTGAATGAAAATATGCAAAATATATCAACTTACTAATTTGTCTCTCCTCAAGATTTGCAACCATTCTGAGTGCAAATGTGGCTGAACTAAGTTGTTTTAAGAGTTCCAAATGTGTTTTTCTTTTTTTTTTCAATTTAAATTCTCATCAGTATAGACCCCTAAGAATTTTGAAGATTCCACGCTATTTACTATTTCCTTGTGTTACACTTAGCATTGGTGTAGTACCTCTAGATGTGCAGAACTGTATACGTTGTGTCTTTTTAAAACTGAGCTTGAGAACACTCGCAGAAAACCAGTCAGTGATACTTTGAAGAGCTTTGTTTACCATGTCTTCTGTTTCTGTATGTATGCTTGGATTGGTTACAGTGCTAGTGCCATGTGCAAAAAGAACTAATTCTGCTTATTCTCTATTAGACGTAAGATCGTTTACATATCTGAGGAACAATAGTGGACTCAAGACTGAGCCCTGGGGCACACAATACATGATTCCTCCTCAGTAATAATTATGTCCCTAGACTATATTTGTTGAATTACTGAGTACAACTTCCTGCATTCTTTCGGTTAAAAATGACAATATTGGTTGGCTATATTATACATGCCACGAAACTCTGATTTACCTAGGAGAATACAGTGAGTCACACAGCCAAATGCCTTAGATAGTTGCAGAAAATACTATTTGAAGCTATGTTTTTTATTTAATAGTCGTAAAATCTGGTGAGTAAACATGGCATTCTCTGTAGAGCAACCCTTCCGAATCCCAAACTGTGACATGCTGAGAATATTATTGATGCTAAGGTGAGATACCGTTCTAGAATACATCGCCTTCTCAAAAGTTTTGGAAAATGATGTCAGCAGTGAAACAGATCGGTAGTTTTCACATCTCTTTTGTCAACTTTCTTAAAGAGCGGTTTAACAATGGAATATTTCAATCTCTCTAGAAAAGTGCCTTAGGTTATTGATGAACTACATATTTCAGGTAAGACTGGGCTTGTTATATTGGAACAAGTCTTTGGGTACTCTATTGGAAACACAGTCAAAGTCAGAGGAAATACTGTTTTTGAGAGAATGCATAATTTTCTCAATTTCAGAAGGAGAAGTTGGTAGTATGGTAGAATTTTATGAGAGCTACTTTTTCAACGTAATGCTGTGATTTTTCTCTTGAACTGTTTGTCCCTATACTGTCTACTATATTTCAGAAATGATGACTAAACGTTTTTGCTACCTGTGACTTGTCGTTTATAGCCCTTCCATTCAGTTCAGTAGTGGTGTTATCTTGTTCTGTGGCTCGTTGTCCTGTCTCCAATTTCGCTACATTCCATATAGCCTTAATTCTGTTGTGAGAATTACAGACGTTTTACATTATATGCATGTTCCTTGATTTTTTTTTTAGAAACCTTTGTTAGTAATTTTGAGTAGTTATTGTAGTGCACAATCACCACAGGACCTCTACTTGTTCTTGCCAGCAAATACATATTCATTTTCCTTTTACAAGATACTTCAATCCCTCTAGTGACCAGTGGTTTTTTTACATTGCTGTTTAATGTCATTTCTGATTAGCTTACGTGGAAAGCTGTTTTCAAATAAAGATATGAATTCAACATGGAATAGATTTAATCTTATGTTAGCGTTTGGTTCATTATAAATTACATCACAGGTTATCTCTTGTAAACTATTCTAAGAAACATTTGTCCTGGAGTCATTAATTGTTCTAACTGATTTCTACCGAGGAGTATCCATACAGTAAGGCACTACCTTATTTATCCTAAGTAACTGTGCATCATGATTAGAAACAGCATATATTACTGAGTAAAAGTTATTTTGTTGCTTATAGCTTCACCAAAGAAAACGTCATCAACGAATGTCCTGTTGTTTGTATCCACGCATGTTGGGAAGTTAATTACAGGTAAAACTGTAGGATCCAAATATGGCTTCCATATCATTTGTCCTGTCAGGATCGTTTAGAAAATCTAACTATTTGCTGCTATCTGACAGACAGCGTAGTAATGAATCCAGATTTCTCATACACAGTTCAAAATTTCCCAGTGGAAATCTATATACAGTTACAATTAAAAGTGATCTATTATCCGGTATTAATTCTCAAGCACATACTTCTATGAGCTGATCACTACAAAATCTACTTGTCTCAGTGTTTTTGAACTTGTGTTCTGTCTTAATAAATGTAACAACTTATGCTTTTCCCATATTAGTTCTGCATGGATAAGCTGCTAGAGTGTAATCTTTTATATGTAACTTATCTTACCGTGTGGTTATGTGGAGCTCAGACAGGCATAAGATGTTTATCTTTTCTGAGCTCTCTTAATTTTCCAAACAGACAAGAAGCTCTTATATTTTATAAGTCAGTCCTCTAATATTTTGATGAAACAAGATAACTTTACTTTCACGTGCATTCTTAAGCATTTTGTGGAGCTGATCTGTTACTGTGACTTTTTTCAAAACAGGGTTAATGAATACTGATGCTAGGCTAAAAAAGGTGCCTCTTCTGCTAGCAGTAACCACAGTGATCTTGCTATGTGTGATCGTGGTGCCCTGTATATTATATGGAAGAAACTCAGCAAATGTTAAGCACATTAAATATCCAATTAGAAAACTGTTTTTACCTCACTGTTTTTACTAGTCAAAAGCAGTAAATTGTGATTTGTGATAATTTTGTTTAATGCTATGTTTCAGACTTAAGGTCTTAGTCGAAAGAGGTTTTTGAACTGATAAACACTCTGTTATTATTTAAGAGATAACTGGTTTTAAAACTCTGTCAAGTAATTTAAGTTTCCGCGTAATCGCTAAATCATTTCTGCCAAATGTTATGAAACTAACCCGGAAAGGCACTCAGCTTTGTATATTAGAGAGTGTATACCAAATGTAACGATCTTATTATCAGCTTAAATTAAATATAATCACAGCAAAATTGGGAATAAACCAAAACTGATATAGCGAATTTATAATAAAATACAAAAAGATGGTAACTTCAGTGAATTCCGTGGTTTACCAGTAGAAGAAGTAAATAACAAAGGCAAGAGAATGGCGGTATTAGTTAAGTCAGTGGTAATACCAGATTTGTTGGTGAAAGACTGTGACGAGGACACAGGATGGCGCCATATCTTAGGAACAATTACAAGTGAACCAGAATAAAAAATGCTCCTATCACAGCACAAAAAAGGCGAATATGTCCTGGGCAGAGTTAGCGATGTAAATGAAGGGAACTAGCTTTTCCACTTATCTGGTTGCTTTAAAGACATTTAAATCGGAACGACTTGACGTACGGGCGCTTGTTTACTTGTTAGTATTAGTATCTATGTCACGTAATATAATGCATCGTTGCGAGTTGAGTAACATGACGCTTGATGTCATGACGTATTTCATGACATCTATCATCATGTCATCCAAAATAGCATTTATCATGTCGTGCAGTATGACACAACGTGTCATTAAAGTGTAAGTGACGCGCAGCCCTACTCTGGGATACTTCCTATTATAGATACACCCCCACTTTCGGATAATTCTTATACATGTCACCTGGTAGAAGCACAGAAAATTTGTGCCTATTTTTCTTACACCCTCTCACCATACATTTAACAGGGGCGGGGTTCGGGGGAGAAATGATCCTCTCGGAGAAAACTCAACCCCTCACTCACTCAGAAAAGAAAAAAAAAAAAAATTGGCGTCCTCCCAGGAGCAAATCCAACCCCAGAAACCTCAGAAACACAGAAGAAAATATATTGTTTACTATGGCTGACGAATCTTCTGGATTTTAGGCACAGGGTCAGGAACTTTAGTGTATAAACTGCAAGATAAAGGTATGCCAACACCTTGCACCTAAGAGGGCTCCATGCGCTTGGGAAGTAGTGGTAACTCGTAAAAAAGCGCAAATATGTCAATAAGTTTTGATTTAAATGTTTTTTAAGCTGCTGGAAAAATCGAAAAGTTGTTTCCCTACTTTTATACCACTAACTCTGCTCAGATATACAAATTTTAGTAAATACTAATCACCATCTCCATGTTCGTTCTCTAGCAAACATTGAAGTTGTACGCGAGTCTGTCTTACGGAGCCCACGGCGTTCTGTTCGTAAGCAAGCAGCAGTGGTTGGAATGTCCCGGGAGAGTGTTCGCAGAATTCTTCACCTAGATTTAAAATTTCATCCGTACAAACTATAGATGGTGCAATAATTGAAGGACAACGATTACCGGTTACGATTAGGATTCTGTTAACAAATGATAAGAAAAATAAAGAATGACGATGAATTTCTAAACAAGTTGTGGATGTCAGATGAGGCACATTTTCATCTCACAGGTTACGTGAATAAACAGAACTACCGTTACTGGGAAAACACAAATCCTAATGACATTCCTGAGAGCCCTTTACACGTTAGTAAAGTGACAGTATGGTGTGGTGTTTCATCACATGGGATTATCGGACCGTATTTTGTCGGAAATGAACAGGGAAACACAACTGTCAACGCCGATCGTTACCTGGAGATGTTAAGAACTTTCGTTACACCTGCATTGAACAAATTTCCAAACGTACAAGAAGCTTGGTTTGAACAGGACACAGCGACATCACACACTGCACAGTAATCAATGGCATATGTGCGAGAATTGTTTGGCAACCGTGTGATCTCACGATACGGTAACATTCCCTGGTCCCTTAGATCGCCAGATTTATCCGTTTGCGATTTTTTCTTGTGGAACTATCTCAAGGGTAAAGTCTGCGTGACTCGACCAAGAACCCTGGATGAGTTAAAACAGAGAATTCGAGACGTAATTCACAGTACCCCACCTGAGATGTTGCAGCGGTCAATGAGGAATCTCAAGATTTCACGAATGTATTCGTCCAGGAGGACGCCGTCTAAAAGACGTGATTTGTAACAAATGATAAATGCCATCAATGTTTCGTAAATGGCAAAGTTGTAAGGTTTCACAAAAGTGTTGAAATGTGTGTGTAATCTTATAGGACTTAACTGCTGAGGTCATCAGTCCCTAAGCTTACACACTACTTAACCTAAATTATCCTAAGGACAAACACACACACCCATGCCCGAGGGAGGACTCGAACCTCCGCCGGGACCAGCCACACAGTCCATGCCTGCAGCGCCTGAGACCGCTCGGCTAATCCCGCGCGGCTGTAAGGTTTCAATTACCATGAAAGCAATGTCTTTTTTTCATCAGTTCTATTCTTATTGGATTGTGGCAATGTTCCCGTTTTTCTGTGTCACCCTGTATAAATACTAAGATTCAAATACACTCCTGGAAATTGAAATAAGAACACCGTGAATTCATTGTTCCAGGAAGGGGAAACTTTATTGACACATTCCTGGGGTCAGATACATCACATGATCACACTGACAGAACCACAGGCACATAGACACAGGCAACAGAGCTTGCACAATGTCGGCACTAGTACAGTGTATATCCACCTTTCGCAGTAATGCAGGCTGCTATTCTCCCATGGAGACGATCGTAGAGATGCTGGATGTAGTCCTGTGGAACGGCTTGCCATGCCATTTCCACCTGGCGCCTCAGTTGGACCAGCGTTCGTGCTGGACGTGCAGACCGCGTGAGACGACGCTTCATCCAGTCCCAAACATGCTCAATGGGGGACAGATCCGGAGATCTTTCTGGCCAGGGTAGTTGACTTACACCTTCTAGATAACGTTGGGTGGCACGGGATACATGCGGACGTGCATTGTCCTGTTGGAACAGCAAGTTCCCTTGCCGGTCTAGGAATGGTAGAACGATGGGTTCGATGACGGTTTGGATGTACCGTGCACTATTCAGTGTCCCCTCGACGATCACCAGTGGTGTACGGCCAGTGTAGGAGATCGCTCCCCACACCATGATGCTGGGTGTTGGCCCTGTGTGCCTCGGTCGTATGCAGTCCTGATTGTGGCGCTCACCTGCACGGCGCCAAACACGCATACGACCATCATTGGCACCAAGGCAGAAGCGACTCTCATCGCTGAAGACGACACGTCTCCATTCGTCCCTCCATTCACGCCTGTCGCGACACCATTGGAGGCGGGCTGCACGATGTTGGGGCGTGAGCGGAAGACGGCCTAACGGTGTGCGGGACCGTAGCCCAGCTTCATGGAGACGGTTGCGAATGGTCCTCGCCGACACCCCAGGAGCAACAGTGTCCCTAATTTGCTGGGAAGTGGCGGTGCGGTCCCCTACGGCACTGCGTAGGATCCTACGGTCTTGGCGAGCATCCGTGCGTCGCTGCGGTCCGGTCCCAGGTCGACGGGCACGTGCACCTTCCGCCGACCACTGGCGACAACATCGATGTACTGTGGAGACCTCACGCCCCACGTGTTGAGCAATTCGGCGGTACGTCCACCCGGCCTCCCGCATGCCCACTATACGCCCTCGCTCAAAGTGCGTCAACTGCACATATGGTTCACGTCCACGCTGTCGCGGCATGCTACCAGTGTTAAAGACTGCGATGGAGCTCCGTATGCCACGGCAAACTGGCTGACACTGATGGCGGCGGTGCACAAATGCTGCGCAGCTAGCGCCATTCGACGGCCAACACCGCGGTTCCTGGTGTGCCCGCTGTGCCGTGCGTGTGATCATTGCTTGTACAGCCCTCTCGCAGTGTCCGGAGCAAGTATGGTGGGTCTGACACACCGGTGTCAATGTGTTCTTTTTTCCATTTCCAGGAGTGTATATCCAAGTTGATGGCATTTTTTTTTCAATACACGTTCCAACACAGGATCCCAGTGTCGACTCGACAGACTTATTCCCACGTTCCTGGCTTCTGTGCCTGACTGTATATCGTCCAGGAGCACATTAGCTCTCTATATGCCTTGAGAAGAGTCTATGTTATTCAGTGCTAAAGTGAAATGATGGCAGCGATCAGGCATAAACGCCACACGACTCTTTGCGTAACAAAATATGTTACATTAATAGCCTGTCACTGGATACTGTTCAACATTTCTGACTACATTGAGTACTTCGAGATATTGATAGGACTGGAAACTTCAACTTTCTTTTTATTTGCATACTAGCTGATTACGTGGCTTTGCTCAGGCATGTATTTATTGTAATCTTCTATTAGTCCATCCTCCTTCCCCCTCTCTCTGTCCATCTGCTCTGTCCCCCTCTGTCCATCTCCTCCTCCGCCCTGTAATTCCACCTCCTTGTCCCCCATCTCCTTGTCCATCTCCCCCACCCTCTTTGTCTGTCCATCTCCTCCTCCCATTCTCCCTGTCTATCTCCTCCTCTTTCCTTTCTTTGTCCATTTCCTCCTCTCCTGCTGTCTGCTTATCTCCTCCTTCTCCTATCTCTGCCTATTTCTTCCCCTCCTCTCCCCTCTCTCTACCTCCATTTTCCCCTCCCCAACTCTCTGTTCCTCTCCTCCTCTCCCCTATCTGTGCAAAACTCCCACTTTCCCCTCGCTAACTGTACATCTCCTACTCCCCCTTTTTCTTGCTACGTTATCACGCTCACCTTAGTAGTAGACTGGTGATTCTTACCCCTACAGTATTTCTATCCAGATAGTAAGGAATATGTGTACGAAATAAGGTTGAAATCGTTCCAGGTGTTTAGGACAGGCTTTTTTCCCTGGTTTCGACTGGACATGCACATTAAAACTAAAACTAAACTTCATCCAAAGAGGCCTTGAAAGGTCCAACGGAACCGACTGGCCGCCGTGTCATCGTCAGACCACAGGCATCGCTGGACGCGGAGATGGAGGGGCTCGTGGTCAGCACACCACTCTTCCGGCCGTAAGTCAGTTTACAAGACCGGAGCCGCTACTTCTCAATCAAGTAGCTCCTCAGTTTGCCTCACAACGGCTGATTGCATCCCGATTGCCGACAGCGCTCAGCAGACCAGATGGTCATCCATCCCAGTGCTAGTCCTGCCCAACTGCGATTAACTTCGGTGACCTGACGGGAAGCGGTATTACCACTGTGGCAATGCCGTTGGCTGTATATGCACATGTCAAATAAAATATATTTCACTTATATTAACATATTTCACACGTATTCTACACATATTTCACCTGTATCTCTAGTGAATTTTACCTTGTAGTTTCATTTTCACGCAGCTCAATGTTTATGGCGTTATGTCTGTTGAACTATGTGCTGCACAACAATATAACATTGCATAAACATCCAATGTGTATGTGGTTACTGTCAGCGAAACGTGTCCTGGATAGAGTTAGTAGTAAAGAAGTGCAGTTTTTCACGCATCTCTGTGTTTATTACATCATATCTCCTGAACTGTGTTTCGTTCAACGATAACTTTTAAGGTACATTCAGTGGTTTATATAAATACTGCTTGCAAACTGTGTCGCGAATAAAGTTACCGATAAAGAATTAATAAACTAAACGTCATGCTCCATTCGGTAGTTTTACTCCATGAACTGCGAAAATATGGTAATCGATAAACATTTTTGCTTTCGTTGTTTTGAGGAGGTCTTCAGCTAGAAAATGTTTTATAAAGGTTTGAAATTATGTGTAAAGGGAGTTTCTAAGTGCTCTCATTGTCAGATACTGGATGAATAAAATTCATCTACATCTACATCTACATTTATGTTCCGCAAGCCACCCAACGGTGTGTGGCGGAGGGCACTTTACCTGTCACTGTCATTACTTCCCTTCCTGTTCCAGTGGGGCATGGTTCGCGGGAAGAACGACTCTGTGCGCGCTCGAATCTCTCTAATTTTACATTCGTGATCTCCTCGGGAGGTATAAGTAGGGGGAAGCAATATATTCGATACCTCACCCAGAAACGCACCCTCTCGAAACCTGGACAGCAAGCTACACCGCGATGCAGAGCGCCTCTCTTGCAGAGTCTGCCACTTGAGTTTGCTAAACATCTCCGTAACGCTATCACTCTTACCCAATAACCCTGTGACGAAACGCGCCGCTCTTCTTTGGATCTTCTCTATATCCTCTGTCAACTCGACCCGGTACGGATCCCACACTGATGAGCAATACTCAAGTATAAGTCGAACGAGTGTTTTGTAAGCCACCTGCTTTGTTGATGGACTACACTTTCTAAGGACTCTCCCAATGAATCTCAACCTGGCTCCCCCCTTACCAACAAATTCGTACGTCTTGGGCTGCACTGCTTTTACCCTGCCACCCCAAAACCCACCCCTTTGATAGATATGTGGTTCTTACCCCCATAGCGATGATTTACTGACAGCAAGTGATACGTGTATAGAGTTTGCTTGAAATGGCTTATGAGCAGCTGTGGAACATTCATCATATAGTACATACGAGGAGCGTTCAATAAGTAATGCAACACATTTTTTTCTGGAAGAAGGTTGGCTTTACTCATGATTCCAATACAACATATTATTCCCCACTTCTTTGGCTAAAAAACCCTATTTTTAACATAATCTCCGTTCAGTGCGACTGCCTTACGCCACCTTAGTAGAAGGCCCTTATACCTGCATGGTACCACTGTACTGGTCGACATATGAGCTGTCTTGCTGCATTAATAACTTCCGCATCATCCACGTACTGCTTCCTGCAGAGTGCTCCTTTTATTGCATTCGCCGCAGATGGTCCTTCGTTGCTCTTTATGGTCGTCTGTTAGGTGGCGAGAAACCCAACAGGCACATACCTTTGAGTACCTCAACTGGTGGACGAGTGTGTCAGCACTACTAGCAGAGACATCCAGTTGTGCAGCGAGGTGTTTGACTGTGATTCATCGATCACCTCGAATGAGTGTGTCCGCACGTTCCAACACGGCAGGAGTTACTGCTGTGCGCGGTCAGCCGACGCGTGGGAGACACAGCAGATTTGCGGGACCTTTTTGCCATGTTGACAGACATCTCAGCCATCGACTGACCATGCTTTTGTTCACTGCCAGGACTCCGTAGACACTCTGTAAACGCCAATGAATATCTGCGATACTCTGGTTTTCCGCCAAAAGTGTAAGTAGGCTGTTTATGTTTTCTCTATGTAAGTAGGCTGTTTATGTTTTCTTATTGGCAACGTTACGTAGCGCTCAATATGAAAATCACTGGCTGTGCTGTGTGCAGTCTGTGGCTAGTTTGCATTGTTGTCTGCCATTGTAGTGTTGGGCAGCGGCAGCTGGCTGTGAACAGCGCGTAGCGTCGCGCAGTTGGAGGTGAGCCGCCAGCAGTGGTGGATGTGGGGAGAGAGATGGCGGAGTTTTGTAATTTGTCATGAACTGCTATATTTATATATGATGATATCAAGGTAAATACATTGTTTGTTCTCTATTAATATCTTTCATTTGCTAACTATCCCTATCAGTAGTTAGTGCCTTCCATAGTTTGAATCTTTCATTTAGCTGGCAGTAGTGGCGCTCGCTGTATTGCAGTAGCTTGAGCAGCGAAGATTTTTGTGAGGTAAGTGATTTGTGAAAGGTATAGTTTAATGTTAGTCAGGGCCATTCTTTTGCAGGGATCTTTGATAGTCAGATTGCGTTGCGCTAAAAATATTGTGTGTCAGTTTAAGCACAGTCTTGTACAATTGTTCAAAGGGGACGTTTCAAAAGGAACTCAAAGACAGCTCTCTGCTTGGAACGCACCTCCGTTCCAGACTACTTTGAAGGCTACGTATAGTGCCGCCACCCATCGGAACTTCATGAAACTTTAGGGGCTGAAGCTGGAATATTCCACGATGTTCCACAACAAATTCCGAATTTTTTCAACCGACACTGGCCGAGAAACAAAATATGCTGCATTGCTTATTGAACCCTCTCGTACATATACACATTCATTTTAATAATATGTGTGGATCTATCTACATCTATACCACTGGGAACTGCATATCAGGGAGTACTCACCATTGTATCACATCTTAGGATTTATTTTGAATCCATTCGCGTTCTGTGAGCGAGAAGGATAACTGCTTAAATACCTCTGTGTGCGCTGTAATTAGTCTTGTCTTCGAGATGCCCACGGGAACGATACGTAGAGGGTTATAGTTCATTCCAAAACTCCTCACTTAAAGCTGGTTCTTGAAACTTTGTAAGCAGGCTCCTACGGGAAAGTTAGGACCTCTCTTCAAGAGTCTGCCTGTTCACGTGTTTCATCATTCCCATGACGCTCTCTCATGAGTCAAACAAATTTGTGGCCGTTCGTGCTGCTCTTCCCTATATACATTCAATATCCCCTGCTCGTCCTGTTTGGTATGGGTACCACGCACAAGAGCAACTTTATAGAACTGGAGTTTTGTAAGAAATAAACAATCCCCTTTGTACACTATCTGATCAATAGTATCAACAGAGCCCTATGTAACGCGGAATTTCCCGCTAAATGCCACGAGAGGAAGACCCGCCTGTATAAAACGAGTCCTGGAGTACTGTGTTTTCAATAATCTGCCTCCTGCCTCATGTAACATCTTCGAGAGGTCACTCCTCAGAAGATGAAGAAGACACATTGATGACAGAGGACTGCTGCCCACTGAGCAGTTGGAATTTTGTGAAGGAAATTCCACTACTCAAAAGCTCGTAAGGGTTGTGGAAGAAATCACCACCGCCTACGTCAACAGGGAATATTGTGGAGCAGTATTCTTAGATGTATCGACAGCCCTCGACACTGTGTGTCACCAGGAGCTGATTTCGAAGCTAAACGAAGTGAATTTCCCTGGAATGTATGGTAAACTGATCGCCTCATACTTAGAAGATCGTACTTTTGTGGTGAGATCGAAGAAGAACTTATGCACGAGTTCCGCAGGGATCGGTCCTTGCGCCGACCCTGTATTTTCTCTACACATGTGATCTCACCAGGAATCAACGAGTGGAACGCGCCATATAAGCACATGATACGGCCATTTATACAAGGCGTAGAGGGCCACAGCCCATGCATCGCAGACTGCAGGAAGCGTGCCAAGACCTTGAAAAATAGACAAGTAGATGGAGAATTTCCTTCAACACTTTGAAGAGACAGAGGCTGTTCCAGCTCGTGAGCTCACCTGGAAGCAGTCAGACGCCTCCGGGCAATGGAGGGCAGGAGTGAGTAAATAGTTTGCGCAAGTGCTCCCAATGTCACAGGTAGTTAGGGCTGGGCAGGCAGGTTACGTCCAGAACTGTGCACAAAACGAGACCATGTTTATTCACGATTAAGGAAATATTTGGTGTCAGTCCTCGAGCTGCCGCAAGACGCAGAATATGCTGTGTCGTGCAGCTGGGACCTATTTGCTGTTTTCACTCTTTTCATTATAGGAAGCAGTTGTTAACAACCTTATGTTGAACCAAACATAGATGTGATGCCAGCTGAATTCCTGTGTAATTTGAGAAAGTCTTTTGCATGAAGACAGCGATACCATCTTACCAAATTCGTGGTATAGCAATATCTGTCTTGAGCAGTGTGCTATTTTGCAAATTTATTAGTTCTAGTTGCATTTCTGAAGGAACAGCGTCTGGTACAACTGAAAATACAGTGTTAAACAGTTTTAACTAGTTTTGTAGGCATCGCATGTCCGGAAATCTCGCCTCGAAACTTCGTCGTAGTTGCACGATAATTTGTTGATAATCATCAAAATTTATTTCTTCGGGAACTGAAGGGATGAAAAACACTCAAAAAAAGTTAAGTTCCCACTGCAAAGCTGGCTCTCGAATAGATAAATGTTGTCCTAGAATATAATCTTATCGCACAAATCAACAATTAATAGATCCTTCCCTTGAAGTTGCTCAAATGCCTTGTAATGTCAATCAGGAAGGCCAGCCCCGCTACCTGTCACGTCACCGAGCGGTGGTTGCCTCTCTCCTTTTATTTGCATAAAACATGCAATATCTTCCCGAATTGAGAAAAATACATCGAGAATTTTGCCTCTGCTAAGCCACCGTACTGTGCAATGTAAAGGAACATTGTCACAGGCTGCTTCCAGGTTGTGCAAAAAGCCTTTGAACTGGAGGTGGCTGATACCGTGGCGCCTTACAAAGTTTACACACTTCACCATGACCACCATGACGTCGGCGCATTTCACACTTTCAGCACATAGGGCTCCCTGGTGCACAAAACAGTGTATGTTTGATATTTCTTTCCGAAATTTCGTCTTGATTTTTTCCTTCAGACGAGTCACGAAACCTTGTTGGCTCCCAACCATATGCGGTGCACCGTCTGTTGCCACAGAATAGAGCCTGTCCCATGGTAAGAACACATTTTCTACAGACTCACAGATAACCTCAAATATGTCGTCACCTGGAGTTGTTTACTTCATCGGTCTCACGTTTAGCAGTTCCTCGAAAACTTTTCGTTCAAATGGTTCAGATGGCTCTGAGCACTACGGGACTTAACATCTGAGGTCATCAGTCCCCTAGACTTAGAGCTACTTAAACCTAACTAAGCAAAGGACATCACACATATCTATGCCCGAGGCAGGATTCGAACCTGTGACCGCAGCAGCAGCGCGGTTCCGAAGTGAAGCGCCTAGAACCGCTCGGTCACAACGGCCGGCAACTTTTAGTTCCGAATTAATGCCTCTCATGAAAATTGCGAGCTGAGAAACGTCTGTCACATCTGTGGCTTCGTCAAAGGCTTACAAAAAAGCTGTTAAAGTCTGACACTTCTGCTTCAGCTGATTTTCCAAATCCGTGTCCACATCGATGATCCGACGAGATACCGTTTGCTTGGAGAGCCAAACTCCTTCAAATCTAATGTCTATTGGCGCTAAGCACTCGACGACGGCAAGCAGAAGTGATATCACCAAGAGATGAATTGCGAAAGGTAATCCAGTTGTTGCAATGATGTGTGCAACTTTGTAGCTTGCTCGAAGCGCCGCATCATTTGGATGTTCGTTGACGTCAGCAGTCTACCATATTTGCATAACAAGTATGTAGTAAATGAAATCAATACATAGTTAGAGTGGCGAAAATGGCAACGGGCTGCTTCTAGAACTCATTGTCGTCACTACGACCACTACGAAGCACAAGACGTAACAGGATAGGCTACGTCAGCAAACTACCTCGGTTTCATTCTTGACAGCTAGCTTACCTGGCAACGGCACCACAAACGTCCGGTAGAAAGCCTGCCGCGAACGGGTGCACTCTATCCGTTACTTAACGAACGCAAAACTTATCACCGAAAACCGGATCGGCAATTTACAGGATATTTATCCGGGCAGTGATGGATTATAGCTGTGCAGCATGGGGTCTGGCAGCAATGACTCAACTTCACAGACTGCAAACATAGCAGAACAAGGTCTTGCGAAGGATATTTCACGTGCAGTGCTATTTCCTAGCTTAACACCTGAGGAAGCGGCACTCGAAGATGAAGTCTTGGACTGCTTCAGGAAGACTGCTGTCACCCTGCACAGGAAAGCGGCGGATTCAGCGAACCCTTAAATGAGGGGCCCTTGCAACCTACATACAGTCCGTGATACAAAAGACCAATAGACCTACTAAAAACGTAGTAGGCCAAAAGAAGTAAGAAGCTCAACTTATTTTCGGCCCAAGCGATGACATAATAATAAGGAGAAGTTAACAGAGCCCCTGCTAATCCTGGATATACACTCATGCTCATAAATTAAGGTAATGCTGATACATGGTGAAACAACGCTCTGGTGAGCGGTTTGCGAGCTTAAATCACCTCGGGGTATGACCATGCGGTGCATTTGACCTGCGGTCGTCGCACGGTGGCGCTGACAGCAGTCCACATATGCAGAGGTGTGTTGGTGCATGTCAGAGTACGGTACAGCGAGTAAGTGTGCAGACGTTTTCAGATGTGCTAATGGTGACTGCGCGTTGAAAATGGCTCGAAGAACACATGTTGATGACGTTACAAGGGGTAGTAAACTAGGGCGACTGGAGGCTTGTCAAAAGCAGCAGGTCGTAGCACGAGCCCTCCGTGTGCCACAAAGTATGATCTCAAGATTATGGCAACGATTGCAGCAGACAGGAAACGTGTCCAGGCGCTACAGTACGGGACGTCCACAGTGTACACCACCACAAGAAGACCGATATCTCACCATCAGTACCCGCAGACGGCCACGGGGAACTGAAGGTAGCCTTGCTCGGGACCTTACCGCAGCCACTGGAGCAGTTGTCTCCAGACACACAGTCTACAGACGACTGAACAGACATGGTTTATTCGCCCGGAGACCTGCAAGTTGCATTCCACTGGCCCCTGGTCACAGGAGAGCCTGTAAAGCCTGGTGTCAAGAACACAGTATATGGTCATTGGTCCCAGTGGTCCCAGGTTATGTTCATGGACGAGTCCAGGTATAGTCTGAACAGTGATTCTCGCCAGGTTTTCACCTGGCGTGAACCACGAACCAAATACCAACCCCTTAAAGTCCTTGAAAGGGACCTGTAAGGAGGTCGTGGTTTGATGGTGTGGGGTGGGATTATAATTGGTGCACTTACACCCCTGCATGTCTTTGACAGAGGAACTGTAACAGGTCAGGTGTATCGGGACATAATTTTCCACCAGCATGTCCGCCTTTTCAGGGGTGCAATGGGTCCCACCTTCCTCCTGATGGATGATAACGCACGGCCCCACCGAGCTGCCATCGTGGAGGAGTACCTTGAAATAGAAAGTATCAGGCGAATGGAGTGGTCTGCCTATTTTTAAGACCTAAACCCCATCGAGTACATCTGGGACGCTCTCGGTCAACGTATCGCTGCACGTCTTCAAACCCCTATGACACTTCTGGAGCTCCGACAGGCACTGGTGCAAGAACAGGAAGCTATACCTTAGCAGCTGCTCGACCACCTGATCCAGAGTATGCCAACCCGTTGTGCGGCCTGTGTACGTGTGCATGGTGATCATATCCCATACTGATGTCGGGGTACATGTGCAGGAAACAGCAGCCGCGTTGTGTGGCACCACATTCTGGAATCATCCTTAATTTATGAGCATGAGTGTAGATTAAAATAATCCTTTATTTTATTTTACACAGTCTAGTCACACCGCTTATGTTCGACGTCAACGAGCAGTAACCACTCACAGACTGCGGTTGGTGGCATTAACAGTGGAAAAGCGTGTTGGAAGGGAAGCAAAAATCAGTGCACTCGTTGTCGTAATGAGGTAACGGAGCAGTTCATTAGATATCCAAAAGGGCACGATCAATGGCTTTTGGGCCAAGGGTGGAAGTATTTTCGAAATGGCCAAGTTTGTAAACTGTTCACGTGCCGCCGCGGTTGAAGTACACTGTGCGGGGTGAAATGGCGCTATCCAAAACCAGCGCCAAGGCAACCGCGGTGCCCCGCGGGCCGTGGATGACAGTGGTGAGCCGCGGCTACAGAGAAGTATACGAGCGAATAGACAGCAACTGACCACCTAGGTGGAACAAGGGGCTACTAACAGAGTCTCCTCAGCGACTGTTCAGCGAAAGTTGCTGCGCATGGGCTACCGCAGCAGGCGGCTGGTTCATGCACCCGTGCTGACTGCTGTTCATTGGCGACGAAGGCTAGAATTTGGACGCTAATACCGCAACTAGACGTCCACTGAATGACGACAGGTGGCCTTTTCAGATGAATCACATTTATGCTTTATCGGACAGATCGCTGTTGGTGCGTACAACCCTCGAAAACTCTGGGAACCGTCCAGGCTGGAAGAGGCAATGTTATGGTCTGGGGAATGTCTCCGTGGCCTTCCCTGTGTGATCTTATCATTCTGGAAGGAACCATGAATCAATAGAGATATGTGTTTATTGTTGGGGTCCTTGTCCACCGGTACATGCAATCTGTCTTTCCTCGGCACTGTAGCACCTACCAGCATGACAACGCAACGTGTCATACAGATCTCAGTGTACGTGCGTGGTTCGACCAGATCATTGGCAAGTTCACCGTACTTCCCTGGTCACCAGACTCCCCGGATTTCGACCCAATCGAGAGTCTGTGGGACCACCTCAATCAGGCTGTTCTTGCCATGAATTCTCAAACGACCAAGCGAGGTGCTGCAGTGGTTAGCACATTTAACTCGCATTCGGTGGGTGACAGTTCGAACCTGCATCCGACCATCCAGATTTAGGTTTTCCGTGGGTTGGGTTCGTTTGTTTGGGGGAAGCGGCCAAACAGCGAGGTCATCGGTCTCATCGGATTAGGGGAAGGCGAGGAACGAAGTCGGCGGTGCCCTTTCAAAGGAACCATCCCGGCATTTTCCTGGAGGGATTTAGGGAAATCAAGGAAAAACCTAAATCAGGATGGCTGGACTCGGGAATGAACCGTCGTCCTCCCAAATGCGAGTCCAGTGTGCTAACCACTGCGCCACTCCGCTCGGTAGGTTTTCCGTGATTTCCCTAAATCGCTCCAGGCAAATGCCAGGATGCTTCCTTTGAAAGGGCACTGCCGATTTTCTTCCCCATCCTTGACACAATCCGAACATGTGCTCCGTCTCTAATGACCTCGATGTCGACGGGAGTCTAAACCCAATCTTCCTTCAGTTCTCAACCCAGGATCCTAGCGCAACTGTCCACAGCACTGAAGTCATCATGGCTACATCCTTGTCGGTACCTTCCAGAATCTTACTGACACTCTACCTGCACCTCTCCCAGCGGTCCGCATTGCAAAATGTGCTTATTCGGGTCTTTGACAGGTAGTCACATTAATGTGACTGGACAATGTAATTACTGTGCAGTATCGACAGTAGCGACAATTTCAAACGTTTGTATAGTATAACCCAGCGAGACGGACATATCCGTTCAAAGCCACTCATCAAATCATACAATAGTAGAAAACAATTAAAGATACGCTCACGGGACAGAATAGCAGTCACCCCCCCATAAAAAACACACTGGTCACTTTGGAGCGCTGTAGGTGCTTTAGAAGTATCACCAGGCGGTCGTATGGTCCTCCATCGCTGATGTAAGTCATTACAACAACTTGGTGCGTATGTGCCAGACGTTTGTAAGCGCTGTGAGTTGGATCGACGTGGAGACTTGGCAGCATGGCGGAGAGGATCTAGGCTATAACGAAACCGTGAATGTAGTTGCCTAATGTGGTTGTGTATCAGCGCGGACTGTCCAACTTGTCTTAAGGGAATGGAGTACCTCATGACATGGTGTAAGAACAATCAATCGTAAAAATACTCCAATCAACAGTGACCGGCGAAGAGTGTAAAGCCTTGTCAATGACACTCACTACCAAATTCGACAGGAAACTGGTGTCAGTAAATACAGAGCTATTTGAAACCACCTGTCGAGCGAACATCGCGATGGAACTGCGTGAGACTGACGTTTGGAGCCGGGCACCTCGCAAGAGGTCATTGCTCACAGCGGCATAAGAACCTGCTGGCCTTCACTTGGCTAAATGATACAGAAATTGGCCAGTAGCTGAATGGTGGCGAATCGCGATTTTGCCTCTTTTCAAACGATGCAAGGCGTGGAGCGTAAAGGCGGCCCATTGAGGCATTTAATCCTCAGTGCGTGGTGGGTGAAGTTCAGGCCGAAGCTGATTTCTTTTTTTTTCTCTTTTTTAGCTGCTTTTCGAACCATTACTTGTACCCAGTCATTTAGATTACCGTCAAAATGAACCAGCACGTTTACGTCGAGGTCCAATTTCTCGTATTTTCTCGTCGAGGTCATTTCGTGATATGCTTAAGCAAAGACGTAAAATGTTGTCAGACTCTTCTCGGAAAGTGCTCCCTCGAAATTTTAATAGTAAACCTCTCTGTGCTGCACAACACCTGTCTTGCAGCTCGTGCCACTGGAGTTCGTTCAGCATCTCTGTAACGCTCTCGCTTAGACTAAACGAACTTACGACGAAACGCGCCGCTCTTCGTTGGATCTTATATATCTCTTCTATGAGTCCTACCTGGTAAGGATCCATGATTGATGAATAATAATCAAGGATCGGTCGAAAAAGCTCCTTGCAGGTCACTTCCTTCGTGGATAAGTTTCGAGGGTTGCCTAAAAAGTAATGTAGCGTATTTTTTCTTCAACAGTTCTTCATTGAACAAGATGAGAATTACACACACGAAAGAATGGTGTTTTATCTACGCACCCTATTTTTCCTCGTAAGCTCCATCCCATTCTATGGCCTTCCTCTAGTGCGGAACAAGGGCATGTACGCCCTGTCGTTACCAATCATTGTCCTGGTAGCGGACCCAGTGCTTCATTGTGTGAATCACCTGCTCATCGTCTTCTAAATGTTCCAGGAATTGCATCCTTTAATGGTCCAAACAAGTGGAAGTCAGAGGGGGTTAGGTCAGGGCTGTAGGGTGGATGGGGTAAGGCAGTCCAACTCTGTTCTGCGATGTGTTTAGCAGTCCTCAGACTTGCGCATCCACTCTTCCTTTGCTGATTGACAGATGCAGCGCCAACTGCCGAGTTGTAATGCGTCTGTCCTCGCGAATGACGACATCAGCTCGCTGCAACATGTCAGGTGTGACAGCCGTGGATGGTCTCCCAGAGCAATGCAAATCGTGGAGCTCCGCCGAACCACCTTCTGACGACCTCACCCTCCATCCCCAGCGACAAACTGTACTTCTGTCGACAGCAGATTCTCCATAGACTTTGCACCAGCGTTTGTGAATATTCCCTGTAGTTTCTTTCTCTGCAGTGAGAAATTCAATAACGGTCCGTTGCTTGTAACGCACATCACCTACACACGCCATTGTGAAACTGTCCTGCAGCTACGCTATCTGTCGGAGCTGACGGACACTTGGCACGCGCACTCAGAAGACTTCAAATAATACAATAAAACTTGCTCATATCGGTTCGTGTGTAAATCGGAAATCTGTCCAAACCGTACAAGTATTTCAGTCCCGACGCGTTCAGTGCACTTTTATATGCTGATTTTTGTATAAAGCAGAACGTGCCTAACGCAGAAACGGAAAGAAAATCTTAGAATATACTTAACAATTCACTGAATTGAAACACGACATTACAGCGCGACGCGCACTTTCCGCACATGTCGCGCTGGTCCGACTCATATTGAGACGTGCGCACATACTTTGCACGCGCCTGTTGGCGACGCTCTGCGCTGACAGAAACGAAGCGCGCGCACCCTGTAATCTTTCTCAAAGGACTGTACGGAAACTATTCAGTAAAAATATGTGATTTTTGCCTTGCTTGTAGTGTTATATGTCAGATTCGTGGCGAAGTGCCCATCATCTCGCTCATGGTCGTACTTATTGCGATTTACACGTTTCAGTAAGACGCTACGCAGAATTAGAAAATTTTGCGATGGAAAGTAGGGGTTGCTACGATTTTGCATTTGGTGCGTTTTACACCATACGTTGTGCGTATGAAATTTAGCTGACATGATGAATTTTTCTTTAGACTGGGGAAGAGGTCTCTATCTGCCTCCGATCTCGAGAAAATGGATCCTATGTAGCGCGCTCACTTATGATCTCACGCCCGCGACAATGAAATATTCACATCATGTCTCGTGTCTCCTAGACCGTTCGAGACATCGAAACGAGATTTTGGTGAATGACTGCACAAAAGGAGGAGAAGATTTTGCCAATTCGTAAACACTCGGAACTTTCTTATCTATGGCGATATATCAGTAGTTATACTTGCTTTTTTATTTGTTTCACTCCATTGACTGTAATTTCTTAAGAGTTATAGACAACTAGTGAAACAAGCCTTTCCTTGTATGAAAATGAACACGAAATTTCTTGTCTTATGTTACTGCAAACCGACACTATGAGGTTTTTCGTAAGCTATTGAGCGCTCTGATTGTCAATTACTTGTTTAATGAGGCACTCTGTTTCAGAATTCTGTAAACTGTCCATCCTGTACACACACACACACACACACACACACACACACACACACACACACACAAATAAACTGCCAATTCTGTTGGAATTTTGATTGAATCTCCGTAACTCATCGTATTTTTAACCCTGAACGACTGGAATGGAAACTTACCAAAGGATTTTATTCTTTTTTCTTGATCCGAGCAGTATTAAAATAATGGCGAGCGTTCCCTTTAGGCGGAATGATGCCAGATGCTGGTTACTCACATATGGCTTGCCAAACTGACAACATGTGATTCGCGAATAACATAGTTGTTATTGAGAAAAATAAACAATTGACCTGTCGCACAGCACAATGGTCAGTGTATTGTCAGCATCTGAGAATAATACGCGCAACAGGAATGCGGACGCTAGCCTTGCGTGCCTTGCGAACGGGAGTTCACGTCGTTCGAAAAACATTGTCATGAAAGTAGATCTGCCTCTGTCAGCAATACATTTCAACAAATTAAATATATATAATCACCACACTCTTTCAGGATACTCATACTTTCATAATAATACCGACAATTTTTTTCATTTGTGTAGCCTTTGTGTAATTAGTTTATTAACGCTGATAATGTGTATGCAACCACTGAAACGCTTTTTCTCGTTATGGTGAGCCAGTCAAAACTTAGTTATTCTTGAGGGCTTGTCGACTGTTTTTAGCTTGCAGTGGAAATGTGATGTGTACATGTACATAGTATAACGTCTCTTATTACATCCACATCCAAGTAATGATAGTGAAACACGTACTTCATATCTTGGACGCTTTTTACCAGAATCACAAAGGGGTCATACCTATGGAAATTACCCCTTTTCTACTTTTTGCAACAGATCGTAGAGATATGTCAGCATGAGAGGTAGCAACAGATAACTTTATTTTACCTTTCCTGCCTTGCTTCTAGATCTCGTGATTTTCTAATATTCCTTACTTCCTTATTCACTACCCTCACAATGAATCGTCTGCCCCTTCTTATGATCTGAAAAAGTTGTGGAGGCAGAAGATATAATCCCAGTGCCTAATGGCTCACCAGTTATTGAACTGTGCATTGTTCTTGACAAAAGAATAAATAAAACAGCCGCGCGGGATTAGCCGAACGGTCTCGTAGGAATAAAAAAAAAAATTGTGAACGGATCAACGAACAACCTGAACGGGTGTCATAAGACGTCCGCGACGAACAAATTCAACGAACAAAGCGAGATAAAGAAAAAAAGCGATCTAAGGCGCTACAGTCATGGACTGTGCGGCTGTTCCCGGCGGAGGTTCGAGTCCTCCCTCGGGCATGGGTGTGTGTGTTTGTCCTTAGGATAATTTAGGTTAAGTAGTGTGTAAGCTTAGGGACTGATGACCTTAGCAGTGAAGTCCCATAAGATTTCACACACATTTCAACATTTTTTTAAATAAAACAAAAGAACTGTACCGATATATGTAACTGAAAACTATTATGTACTAACGAAAATAGATGGAACGCTTAAACAGCGAAAAAACGAAACACTATTCAGTGGTAACAAAATTCAGTGTACTGTAAGGTCGTATTTTTCAGATGGGCAATACTTTCACTGCTCATATGCACCATGCCGAAGTGAGCATATGGCAGGACTGCCTTCCCGCTCACCGCCTTACCCCCTCCCAAAGGGCTTGCGTGATGCGCGGCGCGAGAAACTGTGCCACAACCACAACGCCGCGCGACCTGGCGCAGGCGCGTGTCGCGTCCCAGTCGCGTCGCATCCCAATTTGCGCGGTTTCATTTGAACCTGTGAAGCTAAAAAAACGCGCGTGGCGCCTCGCCGCGCCGCACGCGCTATACGTATCTCAGTTTGCGCCTACAGTAAAACCGCTCCACTCTGTGCAACAACGAAGAAGTTACGCTCAGTGTCGGTACAGTGCATCAAAGGAAACGGTTCGTTCGTCAGCGCTCTGTTTGTCAGCTTCCTCTTTTTTCTCATTATCGACGCACGCCGGCACGTACAGGAACACTGTTGCGCATCTACCAACACTCTGCTGCAATGTGCGCAGCGCAAAAGGTGGATATTGTTCCGTTACTCAATGGTTTTAACGGCAAGGTCATTATTTTCTCCCAGTTTCAGTTTAAGAGACGCAGAAACATGATGTCGAACAAACGGTATGAGTCGTTAACACTTATTGTTGTTGTTGTGGTCTTCAGTCCAGAGACTGGTTTGATGCAGCTCTCCACGCTATCCGTACAGTAAAGCTGCATGCCCTCGGGAAAAATTATGGCTGCAGTTTCCCCTTGCTTTCAGCCGTTCGCAGTACCAGCACAATAAGGCCGTTTTGGTTACTGTTACAAGGCCAGATCACTCAATCAGAAATGGTTCAAATGGCTCTGAGCACTATGGGACTTAACTGCTGAGGTCATCAGTCCCCTAGAACGTAGAACTACTTAAACCTAAGTAACCTAAGGACAGCACACACATCCATGCCCGAGGCAGGATTCGAACCTGCGACCGTAGTGGTCCCGCGGTTCCAGACTGTAATCAGTCAATCATCCAGACTGTTGCCCCTGCAACTACTGAAAAGGCTGCTGCACCTCTTCAGGAACCACACGTTTGTCTGGCCTCCCAACAGATACCCCTCCGTTGTGGTTGCACCTACGGTACGGCTATCTGTATCGCTGAGGCACGCATGCCTCCCCACCAACGGCAAGGTCCATGGTTCATGGGGGAAGGCGTTAACACTTAATGAAAATATTAATGTGTTCGAGGCAAGTGGGAAAGACAAAATGCGTTTCAAATGCGGTAAAACACAAATTTATGAGACTCTAAGAAACAAGGATAAGATTCGGGACGAATGGATGAAAGTTAATGGGCAGATGAAAAGAGAGGCGAAGAAGATCGGAAGTGAAGAAAGTAACGAAATAGAGTGCGGGAATGGTTCGTAAGTACGCAGGCAAAAAACTTACCTTTAACTGGACCCATGTTGCAGAGTGAGGATCTGAAAGTCGCTAAAGAGTTTGGAATTAACGGAGGTTGGGGCATCCACAGGCTGGCTGGACAGTTTCAAAGCTAGGCAAAACATCGTGTAGAATGAAGTGTGTGGGGAAGCTAAGGATGTACAGGAACTTGTAGCAACAGAATGGAAGACAATACTGTACAACTTAATCATGAATTATGACCAGAAAGACGTGTTCATTGGCAATGAAACGGGACTCTTTTAGAAATGGTTCAAATGGCTCTGAGCACTATGGGACTCAACAGCTGAGGTCATCAGTCCCCTAGAACTTAGAACTACTTAAACCTAACTGACCTAAGAACATCACACACATCCATGCCCGAGGCAGGATTCGAACCTGCGACCGTAGCAGTCGCGCGGTTGCAGACTGTAGCCCCTAGAACCGCTCGGCCACTTCGGTCGGCCTATCAATTAGTGTAATAGTCCAGTGTTCTATTGTCCAATATACAGTAAATGAACATCTACTGTGTTGAAGAGAAGGTACGTAAATACAGTATATGAATAATTAAAAAATTTTACTGTACCTTTGTGCATGATACCTGACAAATTTTTCGTAGCCCAGTGAGTTTTGTGTAATCCGGAAACTTGTCCAATTTTAAAAATTATTTTAGTCCCAGGCGAGTCCATTTTGAGCAAGTTTTACTGTACACAAGTAACGTTTCGCATTCGTAGCATTGTTTTCGGCTGAGTAAAAAATGCGGTACATTACTTTCCGGCCAAGCCTCGTACGTTTCCTTAAAATTCTTCCTATAAATCTGTCTAGCATCTGCTTTTCCTATTACTTGTTTTATGTTGGATTCCCACTTAAGGTGGGCTGTCCACATCACCACGAAACACACGCCATATTTCACTCTTGGTAGCAATCCGTCTGTATCGTAGGTTTGGGACGGCGATCACCAGATGTAAATTCAGCCAGAAGTTGGGAACAGCGTGAAACAAGACTCGTCCGACCGAATGATTTTCTTCCGTTGCTCCATAGTCCATGTTTCACCGCTAGTGCGTGATCTGCAGCACCATGACTTTATGGCATCTTTCCATTACCATACTACAAAGAGTACCAACAGGCCGCTCGTTGCTTCTACATCCTCGTACCGTCATCTTCTCCTATAAATCCATCTGTCCCATCATAACTTATGCCAATGGCGTCTGAATCTCCACTTTTGGAAAATTTTACAAATTCCTTGGAATCTTATGAAGCCATGCACATTGCCTCGCCTTCCGTATCACATAGCTTCCTCAAGTTGTATCTTATACCACGGACCCGTCACATGTAATCCAAGTTTTATCATTAGCTGCATAAGGGTTCCTTTTTTTTTTTTTTTTTTTTTTTTCATGGTCAGCGCAGTTAAGCCGACTGTCGATCGTATGCGCTGTGAAAATGTGTGGATTTATGTCACATTCTGTAGAGAAACATAAGAGCGGGAACAAGTCTGCCTCCATAGTTGGGTAGCCAGCGCGTCTGACTACGTCGCGGAGGACCTGGGTTCAGTTGCCGTTATTGTCAGGAGTTCCTGTGTCGAATGTGAAAGGTGCCTGTTAAATGATCCTTTTTCAGTTTCATTCTTTATCTGGCGAACTGATCATTGCCAATATTTTGCAAAGATGTTTCTATAACTAGGATGGACTACAGTCACGATCTTTGGGGTGTTTGTCTCTGTGACGTTTGTCGGAAGCTTTGGCCATTCAGTGCACTGACAGTTGGCAAGGACGCGCGGAAGTAGCTATTTAAATACACTTAGTTTCTGATGCTTAGCGGAGATGGCTGATTGGCGTCCAGTGCAGACGTCGCGGGTTTGCAGTCTTGGTGAGATTTAGCAGTTTATTGCGATTATCCAAGGGATTGTTCATTTGCAAGATCTTTGCATTAAATCATTCATGAGGTGCTTGCATTCCACGACCAGATTTTTCACTAATTTCGTACTGACAAACTTGTTATGAATTGCAGAAGTGTACATGTATATTTCCGTGAGGTGTTGCAAATGATTCGCATCTTTGTGAAGTTATTAGACACGAATCTTGATGGAAAATCGAACTCTTATTATCTTTTCCAAAACTTTACACAGACTTCAACGAGGTGACCATATTTTGTACACCCATATTAGGACCACATAACAAATTTTGGTATTGGAAAAAAATAGAGTTTGCATGCTACAGTATAAATGGGCACTCTTTGTTGAATACTTTTGCCAACTTAACTAAACTAATAGTAAAACATTTAGTACAGGATAAGCCGTTTCATAACAGGCCAACGAAAAATTTTTTTGAAAAACTTTTTTTACTTTGATAGCAGATCGTTATAGATTTTTATGAGTTGAATCCAAATCTAGCCTTAGTTTTCTTGTATCACCCATAGTTTTCGAGCAATATGCTATTTATTACATAGTATAAAAATCCTATGCTACACGGTAAACGGGGAAATTAATGAAACGCTTCGTTACAACATAAGCATGGTCTGTATTTACAGTAAGCTACTGAAAACAGTATGTGTTATTAGACGTTTCACTTGTCAGCTGAAATTGGTTTCTATTTTCTTTCTATTTTTTATTTGAAGCTTCTTGTGTAGCTTTTTCTACGATGAGCCGCTTGCTGAACTTATCGGTTAAGTGACCAACAGTAGTCCCCCATCATGTTGGTGTTCCTGTGGCCTTGGTAGCGTTTTTCCATCACTTAAATGTCCTGGTGAAAAAGCTCTCCTTGCTCCTCAGTACCATATCCCATATTGTCTGGGAAGTAATCAAAGTGACTGTTCAAAAAGTGAACTTTCAGGCCCATTAAACACCCTAGAGTTTTAAACTTTTTTAACATTGTAGCTATAATAGAAACATATTCTGCGTCTTTTTCATGTCCTAAGAACTTTGTAACGACTTGCTTGAATGATACCTATGCTTCTTTCTTATTTAAGGTCATTGTGGATTCAAAGTTAACATCAAACATCAATTTTCTAATGTCAGGTCCGACAAGGACGCCTTCTTTTAGTTTAGCTTCTGAAAGGTGTGGAAACTTTTGGCAGATGGTCGATCTTTAGGCAAAGCCTTTACAAACTGTTTCATTAGGCCTAACTTTATATGTAGAGATGGTAGGAGTACAGTTTTTGGATCTACAAGGTGTTTGCGTCTCTTGTTCTTCTCACCAGGTTTTCAAGATTCCCCCACAGGCCAGTTCTTTCTGCACCAGTGTTGATCCCTAGCCCTACTGTCCCAGTCATACAAGAAACACGGAAATTTCGTAAATCCACCTTGCTGACCAATGAGCATGCATGTTACTTTTAGATCGCCACATATCATCCAACCATGAGCAGAATAGTCTATTTTATTTAGCACTATTCCTAGGTTTTCATAGCTTTCTTTCATATGTACAAAATGTCCAACAGGTACAAATGCATACACGTTGCCATTGTGTAATAAAACAGCCGTTAAACTAGTTTAGGATGAATCAATCCTTTTTGTACTCAATACCAAACTCATTCATCAGACAGGGAATGTCTGAGCAGTACATTAAATCACCTTCTTGTTGAAAATACTTGGAAAATTGCTGCTCTCTCTTTCTATACATGTATATGCTGATTCCAAATGCCAATAAGTTCTTTTCTTTTAATGTAGGGCCAAGCAATTCAGCTTTTTCTTTCGTTAAGGCCAGATCCCTAACCAAATCGTTAAGCTCGGTCTGAGTAAACAATTTGAGCTCTAGAATTTCTGTATTACAATGGAATCATCATCTGGCTCATGTAAATCAGATAGTACACCAGAAAATACTTCTATGGATATGGTGTCTGTTCTTTCGCACATGTCCGAAATAACAGACACCATTGATGTCCTGCAGCCGTCTAGAATGAAATTAGAATTATATATTAATACCTTCAGCTGCTGATGGGAGTTGATATACATCAACGGGGACAGGTGTAAATGTGTGCCCCGACCGGGACTCGAACCCATGATCTCTGCTTACATGGCAGACGCTCTGTCCATCTGAGCCACTGAGGGCACAGAGGATAGTGCGACTGCAGGGACTATCTCGCGCACGCCTCCCGCAAGACCCACATTCTCACCTCATATGTCAACACACTACATTCGTAGTGTCTCTACCCAACATATGTCTGAAAGAACAGACACTGTATCCGTAATATAATTATATAGTTCTGGCAATACCGGCCATGACCTTCCTCTTCTGTGCAGATGCACACATATTACCCGAACTCTTACGGGACATGGTAAGAATGTCTTCCACGAGTATTGAGTGTGTTGGGTAGAGACTCTACGAATTTGGATTCAGCTCATAAAAATCTATAACGATCAGCAATCAAAGTAAAAAAAAGTTTTTTTTTTTTTAATTTTCTTTGGCCTGTGTTATGAAAAGGATTATCCGGTACTACATGTTTTACTATTAGTTTAGTTAAGTTGGCGTATTCACAGGACATGTGGCCTATAATTGAAAAAGTATCTTGATGATGTCTCGTTTGGCAAAAGATTTCAAGCTAATCACTCACTCTGATCTCCGGGGGGGGGGGGGGGGGGAGGGTCTCAAGGGGGAGTTGACAATGAGAATAAGCTCGAATAAATAATCAACGAAAGGATAACGTTCAACGAGTCGGGGCGTGGAATGTCGGAAGTTTGAATGTGGTAGGGAAGCTGGAAAATAATGAAAAGGGAAATGCAAAGGCTCAATCTAGACATAGTGGGGATCAGTGACGTGAAATGGAAAGAAGACAAGGATTTCTGGTCAGATGAGTACAGTGTAATATCAACAGCAACGGAAAATGGTATAACTGGAATAGGATTCGTTATGAATAGAAAGGTAAGGCAGAGAGTGTATTACTGTGAACAGTTCAGTGATATGGTTGTTCTCATCAGAATCGACAGCAAACCAACACCGACAACGGTAGTTCAGGTATAATGCCGACTTCGGAAGCTGAAGATGAAGAGAAGCAGAAAGTATATGAGGGTACTGAACGAATAATTCAGCAAGTAAAGAGAGATGAAAATCTAATAGCCATGGGGGGACTGGAATGCGATTGTAGGAGAAAAGTAGAAGAAGAGTTAAAGGAGAATATGGGATTGGTACTAGGAATGAGAGAGAAGAAAGACTGAGCTCTGCAATAAATTTATGATAATAATAGTGAATGCTCTGTTGAAGACTCACAAGATGAGGAAGTTTTACTTGGAACAGACGGGAGAGATGAGAAGATTTCAGTTGGATTACATCGTGGTCAGACAGCGATTCGTATATCAGATGCTGAGTTGTAACTTGTACCCAGGAGCAGATATAGACTCAGATAAAAATTTAGTAATGATGAAGAGCAGGCTGAGGTTGTAGAGACCAGTCAGGACGAATCAATGCTCTAAGAAGCGGCATACGGCAATACTGAGGAATGAGGAGATAGCTTGAAGTCCCCTGAGGCTATAGATACTACCGATAATGAATATCTTAGTAGGTAGAATGGACATCTCTAAAAAGAGCAATCACAGAAGTTGCAAAGGAAACCATAGGGACGAGGAAGGTAATTGCGAGGAAACCATGGCTAAGAGAAGAAACACATCAGCAGGTCAACGAAAGAAGGAAAGAAAAAAAAAGTTTAAGGAAAATAGGGAATACAGAGACACATGTCACTTAGGAATGAAATAAGTAGGAAGTGCAGTGAGGCCAAGGTGAAATGGCTGCATGAAAAATGTGAAGAAATCTAAAAAGAAATGTCTGCCGAAGGACTGAAGCAGCATACACAACGTCAAAACAATCGTAGATGAAATTATGAGCAAGGGTGGTAACGTTAAGAGTACAGTGGTAATCCCATTGTTAAATGCACAGGAGAGAGCGGATAGATGGGAAAAATACACTGAAGGCCTCTATGGGGGGCAGGACATGTCTGATGACGTGAGAGAAGAAGAAACAGAAGACGGTAGGGAAGAGATAGGGGATCTAGTAATAGAGTCAGAATTTAACGAGCTTTGAAAGACTTAAGATCGAATAAGGCAGAATGGGTAGATAACACTCCGTAGGAATTTATCACTGAGATAAGGGAGAACAAAACGAATATTCACACTGGCGATATACCATCAGATTTTCACAAGTACATCATCCACACAATTCCGAAGACTGCAAGAGCCGACAAGTGTGAGAATTATCGCGTAATCAGATTAATAGCTCATTCGTCCAAGTTGCTGATAAGAATCATATACAGAAGAAGGAAAAGAACATTGAGGATGTGTTAGATGACGACCAGTATGGCTTTAGGAAATCTGAAGGCACCAGAGAGGCAGTTCTGACGTTGCGGTTGGTAATGGAAGCAAGGCTGAAGAAATATGAAGACTCGTTCATTGGATTTGTCGACCTAGAAAAAGCATTCGACAAAGTAAAATGGTGAAAGATGTTCGAAATTCTAAGAAAAATAGAGATAAGCTATGGGGAAAGACGGATAATACGTATATTATTTGTACAAGAACCAAGAGGAAACAATAATAGTGAAAGACCAACTACTGTTCTACCTATACATCGAAGAAGCAATAACAGAAATAACAGAAAGATTCAGGGTGAAGGAATATTTATCATAAGATTCGCTGATGACATTTCTGTTCTGTGCGCAACTGAAGAAGAATTACAGGATCTGCTGAATGGAATGAGATGTCTAGGGAGTACAGAATTGAGAGTACATCGAAGAAAGAAGAAAGTAATGTGAAGTAGCAGAAGTGACTGCTGATCACGAAGTAGATGAAATTAAGGAATTCTGCTACCTAGGCAGCAAAATAATCCATGGAGGACGGAGCAAGGAGGACATAAAAAGTATACTAGCACAGCCAAGAAGGCATTTCCGGCCGCGGACAGTCTACTTGTATCAAACATAGGCCTAATTTCAAGAAGAAATTACCGACAATATACGTTTTGGAGCACATTATTATGTGGTAGTGAAACATGTGCCGTGGAAAACCGGAACAATAGAGTATCGAATTACTTGGGTTGTGGTGCTACATAAGAATGTTGAAAATTAATTGGACTAATAGGGTGAGGAATGAGGAGGTTCTGCACAGAATCGGAGAGGAAAGGAATATGTGGAAAACACTGACAAGGAGGAGGGACAGGATGATAGGACGTCTGGGAATGACTTCCATGGTACTAGAGGGAGCTGTAAAGGGCAAAAACTGTAGAGGAAGACAGAGATTGGAATACATCCAGCAAATAATTGAGGACGTAGGTTGCAAGTGTTACTCTGAGACAAAAAGGTTGGTATTCGCGGTGGGGCACAAATGTGCGAGCTGGTGCAACTTCTGCCAGTCGCGGTTTCGTGATCTACATCTACATCCATACTCCGCGAGCCACCTTACGGTGTGTGGCGGAGGGTACTTATTGTACCACTATCTGATCCCACCTTCCCTGTTCCATTCACGAATTGTGCGTGGGAAGAACGACTGCTTGTAAGTCTCCGTATTTGCTCTAATTTCTCGGATCTTTTCGTTGTGATCATTACGCGAGATATATGTGGGCGGTAGTAATATGTTGCCCATCTCTTCCCGGAATGTGCTCTCTCGTAATTTCGATAATAAACCTCTCCGTATTGCGTAACGCCTTTCTTGAAGTGTCCGCCACTGGAGCTTGTTCAGCATCTCCGTAACGCTCTCGCGCTGACTAAATGTCCCCATGACGAATCGCGCTGCTTTTCGCTGGATCATGTCTATCTCTTCTATTAATCCAACCTGGTAAGGGTCCCATACTGATGAGCAATACTCAAGAATCGGACGAACAAGCGTTTTGTAAGCTACTTCTTTCGTCGATGAGTCACATTTTCTTAGAATTCTTCCTGATGATCACGTGTTATGAGACGCTACCTTCAGGTCAGCACATTGTTGAATGCAATACATTTCATTAAGTATTTCATGTATCAGACGGTATACTGTACTTTTATCGATAAGTGTCCCCGTACTGATACACGCTTTTTTAACTGAAAAAGTATGGTTTGACGACGGCCGCTGGTTAAAGTGACTCTGTGCCTGATTCTACAACAGTTTGTTTATTCATATTTCACAAGCTATCTCACATAGCGTCTTATTTTGAGGTGTCTATCACGGCTGGGCAAACAGTGCATATTCAAATATTTCGAACTGCATCATTTATTCCACTTTAAGTCAGCTGGGCAGCAGTTTTTCAGTGTCGGTAATTGAGTATTGTGATTACAATATGAGATCTACATCCCCACTGCACAGCGACAAACTATAAATTGCTCACTACCACACTTTCGATACTGTTAAGCTCATGTGAGTAGTATTTGTGTTCTATGCTGTTCAACCTCTGAGATTATTCCTGATGTTTTCTGTTGCGTGATTTAATGTATACGTTGCTCATTTAACTTTTTTCTCATGTCGTAATCAGACGGTGTTTATTAATGAGTCTTTTGTATCATTACTGTCCCTGTTAAACTGCATAGTTTTTTCATATCAGGGCAAGTTAGGTTTGCTGTACCGTAGATATACCATTTTTTAAGAGAGCGCCGCTTACAAGGGTATTAGGTGGGCGGGAAGAAAAACGGGACACTCTTGGCATAACAAGAAGACGGGAATCCCGTGTGTTTGGGAAAATATGAAGATTCTGTGAAAAGTGCTGTTTTCTCGAAAGTCATGAATGGGAACTGGATGGTTTCATATATGCTGTCGTTGATCACCTCCTCATCACCGTAGCAGACGACAACTCCAGTTGTGAACTTTATTCCTAGAATTCTGGTATGGAGAGAGGCATTACCAGACGACCGACTGTAATTTTTGCCTTCTATGGCTTCAGTATTTGGTTATTTAGTGAAATCTGGACAATAAACTTCTTCACTACACATACATTACGTTGTTAAAATCTCGTATGTTTGCATCAGGTTTTTATTGCCGCACGTTTTGTCTCTTAACTCTCGCTTTCCGCCTGATACCTTGTGAAACGTATTATGGAGTTTTACAGTCCATTTGTGGTTTTCTCAAACTCTATTGAATGGAATTTGAAATTATGTTGCTTGCTCGCTATTCATCGTTTATTCAAATCACATGCACTATCTGCGTGTAGTGCCAACAGTGAAGTGCTGAGGAAGTGGTGTTCAACATGAGAATGTGATCCCCTTCCTACGCTTAGTAAACGCTGAATTTGGAAGGATATGGATACATTTTGCAGTGTCGTGTACTGCGTTCTTAGAGGAACAATTCGACCATGATATTTCTAGGAGGGCCGCCCACAAAGTAATGCACCATATTTTTTTCAGTCTACAAAAATTGGTAGTAATGAGAAACATAACATATGCATTATTTGAAGTTTCCGAAATGAGCGTGACAATTTTTCGATTCCACCGTCAAAACGTGTAGCTGCAGCAATGTTTTAAAATGGCGTCTGTAAATGATGTACGTTACGAGCAGCGTGTCGTCACGTACAGGGATATTCAAAAAGAAGGAAAAGATTTCAAACATTTATTGTTTCCAAACTACAAAATATAGAAACACAATTCCATCGTTCCTGGAAGGAGAGAAGTTCAAATTCTTACGCATTCAATGTGAGAATCATGTGTTACACTGATACACGACAAATATCAAAACGGTGGCTCATTTCCTGCCAGATACAAAGCAGTTGGTCTCTCGTTATCGAAATCACAGCTTCAATAATACGACGTCGCAGACTGTCAAGAGGGTCAGGCACAGGGGAGGGGGGGGGGGGGGGGGAGGGGGAGTTAAAAACGCTGTCTCTGAAGTAGCACCACCGATAAGTCACTAGGTGTGAGGTCTGGAGACCTGGGAGGCTGCCAGCAATGAACACCTTCTACTCTCCTTCTTACAATCCATAGCCCTGGATAGCGTCAATCAGGTAACGTCGGGAGAGCTTAGAGATTTTGTAGGAAACCTCCTAGCTTTCGCCAGAACTGATTAATACAAACTATGGAAAAGCTAAATTACGGTATGCGATGGGATGTTTGAAACACACTCTTACATAGTGTCTCAATAACTGCGACGCCTTCACCGAATACAATTAAGCAGTGAAGGGATACCCAGTGGAACAGATGTTTATTAATTTCCTGTTATAACTAACACTAGGAATATGAAATACCTCGAAATACGAAAACTTGATATAAAAAAAAAAAATTGTTGTGGTTGTCCAGATGTCTATTGATTGATAATTCCGAAGTTGAGATAGCAGCAGTAGATCTGGAGGATATGGGAATTAGTGCTGATTACTTCCCTTTGTGTTGGAAGGGGACCTGCAGCTATCCCTGCAGCAACTCTTCTTCGAATCGTTATTATTATTGTTATTATTATTAGGGAATGCATCAATTAGAACAACAAAATTATTATATATATTTACCACAAAAAATACACATGTACAACCACGAGGGCGTGCAGAAAAGTAATGCCTCCGAATTTTTTATGTAAAAACTCTTAAAGATTTTTAACTAAAACAAACTTTATTAACATCCTATGTCTTCATTATACATGTCTACATATTTATTTCCCGACTTAGTCATTGTGATGACGAATACATTTCACCCAACGAGGGACCGGTTTGTTAACACCGTCGCAGTAGAATGTTCGACTTCATTTTCGGAGGCACAACCTCACCTCTGCCAGCGCCGCTTCATCAGTGTCAAGGTGAAGTCCTCGCAGCTATTCTTTAAACTTTGGAAACAGATGAAAATCAGATGGGGCCAAACTGGGATTATATGGAGGATGATCGATGACAGTGAACCCAAGGCGTCAGATTGCCCCAGATATCGCAGCCCTCGTGTGTGGTGCTGCATGTGTGGACATTTTCTGCGATTAGAAACTATTACAGCACTCTGTTTTTCACCCACCGATATAGTTATGTTACACTCAGCCATGTTACACGCCACACTTCGGAGCCCTGTAGCTGCAGGGGGTTGCAACTTGCGTCAGCGAAGCGGGAAAGTCGATCGAATAATTTGCATGGGATGTAATACCTCAGCCGATATTTAGAACAGAATAAAACGTTAGGAGACCTTACTCTGTAGCAGCTCTTGTATTTACGCTCTATAAGCATTTAACTGCCCAGTCTAAACATGGATATCGGGAGATTCAAGCCAGTAGAGCACCTCGTCCGATGCTTGATATCACCAGGGAAGAGTCTTGTTTGTGAACTCTACAATGTGGATCGTTTTTTGAATACTGCCACAATAACATGTATTGTCAGTACAAAAGTCCTACTTTCGCATGTTGTATTTGCACCTTGTATCTTCTTCAGTGCGGAATCTATCAAGCTGCACTAACATATCTTCCGATGATGAATGCCTGAAACTGTTGGTGCGTCAGTAAGTACGTGATTCCGTCGTTTCCAGTCAGGGTCCCAGCTGAACCAGTGAAGAGTATTTGGACTCCTTATTCGCATGGTGGTCTTCTGGATTTGAGGCGTTTCCTAGGCAGCGAAAATAAATTCTCCTGAATAGGGATTGATTAATTTTCAGAAACTTGCTAGTAAAGGTTGTAGATATTCGCCTTTCGACGAAACTAAGCTGGATGGGTGCTCGATAGTAGCGCCAGCAAGTAGATGAGATGTGACTGTACCACTAAAGGTTCTCACAGCAATATTCAAATTAACATCTATTTTCTTGACATAAGCGCTGCAGAGCCAAACTCATCCGTAATATTCTGCTGCAGACTACACCATTGCAAGGGATAATCCGCAGAGAAGCTCCCCACGTACGTTTGTTTCTTCCAAAGATGAAGTTAGTCGGCTGCCCTGCTATAGTTCCTGTCAAAACGACCATGTACAATAAACAACAACGTACTGAAACATCCTTGCAGATTAACATGTGCGCTGGACCGAGACTCCAACTTAGGACCTTTTACACTACTGACCATTAAAATTGCTACACCACGAAGATGACGTGCTACAGACGCGAAATTTAACCGACAGGAAGAAGATGCTGTGATATGCAATTGATTAGCTTTTCAGAGCATTCACACAAGGTTGGCACCGGTGGCGACACCTACAACGTACTGACATGAGGAAAGTTTCCGATCGACTTCTCATACACTAACAGCAGTTGACCGGCGTTGCCTGGTGAAACGTTGTTGTGATGCCTCGTGTAAGGAGGAGAAATGCATACCATCACGTTTCCGTCTTTGATAAAGGTCGGATTGTAGCCTATCGCGATTGCGGTTTATCGTATCGCGACATTGCTGCTCGCGTTGGTCGAGATCCAATGACTGTTGGCAGAATATGGAATCAGTGGGTTTAGGAGGGTAATACGGAACGCCGTGCTGGATCCCAACGGCCTCGTATCACTAGCAGTCGAGATGACAGGCATCTTATCCGCATGGCTGTAACGGATCGTGCAGCCACGTCTCGATCCCTGAGTCAACAGATGGGGACGTTTGCAAGACAACAACCATCTGCACGAACAGCTCGACGACGTTTGCAGCAGCATGGACTATCAGCTCGGAGACCATGGCTGCGGTTACCCTTGACGCTGCATCACAGACAAGAGCGCCTGCGATGGTGTACTCAACGACGAACCTGGGTGCACGAATGGCAAAACGTCATTTTTTCGGATGAATCCAGGTTCTTTTTACAGCATCATGATGGTCGCATCCATGTTTGGCGACATCGCGGTGAACGCACATTGGAAGAGTGTATTCGTCATCGCCATACTGGCGTATCACCCGGCGTGATGGTATGGGATGCCATTGGTTACACGTCTCGGTCACCTCTTGTTCGCATTGACGGCACTTTGAACAGTGGACGTTACATTTCAGATGTGTTACGACCCGTGGCTCTACCCTTCATTCGATTCCTGCGAAACCCTACATTTCAGCAGGATAATGCACGACCGCATGTTGCAGGTCCTGTACGGGCCTTTCTGGATACAGAAAATGTTCGACTGCTGCCCTGGCCAGCACATTATCCAGATATCTCGCCAGTTGAAAACGTCTGGTCAATGGTGGGCGAGCAACTGGCTCGTCACAATACGCCAGTCACTACTCTTGATGAATTGTGGTATCGTGTTGAAGCTGCATGGGCAGCTGTACCCGTACACGCCATTCAAGCTCTGTTTGACTCAATGCCCAGGCGTATCAAGGCCGTTATTACGGCCAGAGGTGGTTGTTCTGGGTACTGATTTCTCAGTATCTATGCACCCAAATTGCGTGAAAATGTAATGACATGTCAGTTCTAGTACAATATATTTGTCCAATGAATACCCGTTTATCATCTGCATTTCTTCTTGGTGTAGCAATTTTAATGGCTAGTAGTGTATTCTTGCGGGCAAGTGATCTACCGACTAAGTTACCCAAGCATAACTTATGACCCGTCCTCACAGCTTTTCTTCTGCCAGTACCGCGTCTCCTGTCTTCCTAACTTCACAGAAGCTCTCCTGCGAACCTTGCAAGACTAACACACCTGGAAGAAAGGGTATTGCACATAACACGGCTTGCTATAGCCTGGGGGATGTTTCCAGGTACTCGTAAAAGTAAGGCTCTGAGAAGTGGTCCTCTGTCGTGCTTGGGCAGCTCAGTCGGTAGAGCACTTGCCCGATAAAGGTAATGATCCCGAGTTCGAATCTTGGTCCAGCTCATGCTTTTACTCTGCCAGCAAGTTTCATATCAGAGTACACTCCGTTGTAGTGTGAAAATTTCATTCTGGAAACATACCTCAGACTGGGCTAAATGCTAGTCTTTCAGGGTTCTTAGAAGAGCTTATGTGAAGTTTGGAAGGTAGGAGACGAGGTACTGGCGGAAGTAAAGCTGTGAGGACGGGTCATGAATCGCGCTTGGGTAGCCCAATCGGCAGAGCATTTGTCCACGAAAGGAAAAGCTCCCGAGTTCGAGTCTCTGTCCAGCACACAGTTTTAATCTGCCAGGAAGTTTCATATCAGCTCACACTCCCCTGCAGAGTGAAACTATCATTGTGGAAGCACCATATTGGTATGACTCTGCATAAGAGCTGCTGATCAGTCCAGTTCTCGACATGTGAACCGACCGCTGTCCAGCGTAGCGCCATGATGCGCTGTCTTTCGACCGCTATCCTTGCATAACGCAATGCAGCCTCTGACGAGTTTTTGCGCCTTGACGCAGGCTGCCACATCCCCGGCTGCCAACTTCCTGAACCGCTCCAACGCCGGCAGGGTGTTCGCTCCTCTCAAGCAGTTTGGCTTTGTGTCCGTCTGATGGCCAAATACCTTGGCCGCTTCACGAAAAATAAAAAATAGAACGGGCGGCACTGCTGTGCGAGCCGGGAAGTGCGGGCCCCGCGAAGAGAAAGAGTTCGAGTTAAAATAACTTCTCGTAGCTGCTGTCGCATCGGCAACTCAGTAACAGGTGAAACCCTGCGTTTAATATTCCTGCTGTTCGGGGTTTTGAGGCTCTGTAGTATCTATTATATTCAACTTAAAATTATAAATAATAGATAAAAATAAAGAGCAACTCAGTTTTTCTTACAAGTGTCGGCCACTCTTTGCACTGCGCACGTCGAGTTGACAGGTGAGTTCTTCCAAACCTTGATCTGTGTGTCTGGTGTAATTGTTGCAGCAACTGCTTCAGTGCTGTTTCTTAAGTCGGGTAGATCAGCGTCGGATCTGGTGAATGTGGAGGCCATGCGAAACAAGCTCAATCATCCGGCCTTGTGGACAATCCACTGGTCGGGTACGAAGTCGCTTAACCACTCGCATACTGACAAGGGAGGGCCATGGCGTTGAGATCACTGATTTACTTCAAACTTGAACACCTTTAGTAGGCCATTAAAATAACACATTGTGAAAGTAATAAGATGCACTACACTGGCAGTTCCAAGAAAATCGCAAGAGAAATGTTACGCGCCTATTATGTAGTTTACGTTTATGTGCTTAGGACGTTACAGTGCATGGTGATCAAGTGATCAGCATTGCAGCTTCGCAAGACGAACGTGTTAGAAGCGCCTCTTCGACCCCGCTCAAACTTAATTAATAATCTGCTTTTTTTCTGTCACTGGCCATATTATTTAATTTATATGACATCTGAGAGTTAGTATAACAAAGAAAACCACGTGTATTTGCCTGAAGTTTCAATTTTTATGTTTTCCATGTCTGTATGACAAATACCATCCTGCAACGTGTGATGTCGAGAGCACATCCGACGAGCGACTGTACATTACTCTTGTTGTCTGGCCCATTGTGACTTATTATATTACTGATTGTGAATAACGGCATTCATATTGTTATTTATCGAGGACTGACTAGGGTTTTCCAAGCCTGTCCCTCGTCCTTACAGTTAATTACAAATACTAAATAGTCAAACAACATATGAAATTCACTACAAGGTCATGAAAATTGATGTGGGGTTTTTGTCGTTATTTTACCTCTCAAATGTTGTATGCATTACATAATGTGGCTTGGTTCAAATGGCTCTGAGCACTATGGGACTTAACTTCGGAGGTCATCAGTCGCCTAGAACTTAGAACTACTTAAACCTAACTAACCTAAGGACATCACACAAATCCATGCCCGAGGCAGCATTCGAACCTGCGACCGTAGCGGTCGCGCGGTTCCAGACTGTAACGCCTAGAACCGCTCGGCCACTCTGGCCGGCTAAATAATGTGACCAGCGATGAAGCATATAGATTAAATAATAAGTGTCAGTGTGATTCGAACCGTTGTCTCTTTCATAACCCTCCTGCTTAGCGCGAACGTTAACCACTTGCCCACAAGGACTTCTTACAGCCAGCAACTTCGTACAGAAACATCAGTTACATAACAGAAGCGTAAAACTTATCTTGCGATTTTCTCGGAACTGTCAGAG
Source organism: Schistocerca americana (assembly GCF_021461395.2). Taxonomy (NCBI): domain Eukaryota; kingdom Metazoa; phylum Arthropoda; class Insecta; order Orthoptera; family Acrididae; genus Schistocerca; species Schistocerca americana. The sequence continues at coordinate 309,540,447 of NC_060125.1, read as the reverse complement.
TAGTACACTTACTACTTGCACATTATGTTGTTTTAATTGCCTGCTACAGTTGCACAAAGTTTGAAGCAAATCCGTGATGCCAAGGTCTTGGCCTCCCCATGTGAGTTATGCCACTACGGGAGCGCAGCTTCTCGCTGCCAAGCAAAGTACTGTGGTTAAGCTTCTTTCAGCTGAGGAAAGAGATATACTTCCAGCGCATGCCGGCTGGAGTGGCCGAGCGGTTCTAGGCGCTACAGTCTGGAACCGCGCGACCGCTACGGTCGCAGGTTCGAATCCTGCCTCGGGCATGGATGTATGTGGTGTCCTTAGGTTAGTTAGGTTTAAGTAGTTCTAAGTTCTTGGGGACTGATGACCTTAGAAGTTAAGTCTCATAGTTCTCAGAGCCATTTGAACCATTTTTTCCAGCGCATCAAGATAAGACACACAAGTTATGCTTGTTTCACAGAAAAAGAAAGACCCTTAAGGTTTCCGCTGGGATATAGCACAAAAAACATTCAGTTTAGGGGAGCGCCTCATTGCAACTGTACCATCTAGTGGTGATTTACTGACTCCCCCCCCCCCCCCCCCCCCCCCGTCAGATGAGCACATTATGTGTGTTCAGGTGTTCAGATTTCCACTTAGGTGAAATATCGATTCAGAACTGAAGATGACACGATCCAGAAAATAATCGTCGTCATGCAGCAACATTTCTTTTGCAATGTCGGCACATAAAACGTAGACTGTAGGTTTTAGGACTTGTAGCGACTGCAGGCAATAAGGACTCAGCTGCAAGCATCTCCTTAAAAGTCTCCACAGAGACGTCACTGGAACTGCTAATTCACAAAAGCCTTCCGAACCGATTTCTTGAAGCTACGCGTGAAAGTTTCCCTCACTACTGTAGCACGTTCTTGTCACTCTTAGTCGTCCCGGACTCTTCCCTATGCAAAGACAGCTATGTAAACAAAACTGCCCGACTTGAGAGAAGGTGAACTTTTTAACCAAGATCGCTTGTAAGATGTTTATCTTCTCTCAAGTAATTATTACAGATCGCTCATTATCACTCAAGGTGAGTAAACGAACTGTCTGAGCCGCTCTTACATTTCATGTACTATTTATAATAACACGTTGAATGCAGTAAATGCTATAAAGCCTTAAAACCCCGACATTTATTTTGAAATATACAGTACTTCGAGTTATCTTAGGTGTCATGAAATATGAATTGTACGATGCATTACTGACTGTGTCTTAAGTTGACACTGAAGGAGCATATGTATCTTGTTTATAAATTAAATATATCTAAGCATGTTTACTTTTCTTACAATAAATTAAAAGAATGACAATGAAGGCTGTAAAAAAAACATGTTTTCAAAATTTTACAGTTCTACAGCCGCTAGTAGCGCTTTAATATAAGCCGACAGGTTTTTGTTGGCATCTTTGAACAGTATTCATCACACGACAGTTTTAACAAGTCTCTGAACTTCACTGGGGCAAAACCTAGCGGAGCAAGGATGCACCGTTAACATTTTTTCAAGCCAAAAAGTGTTTCTTTTTATGTCCTCTAAACACTGTAAGATTTTGTATACGTAGTTTTTCTGGCAACCTTTATATACAGAATGAAGTCAGAGCACGGCAGAGGATGTTAGATGGAGCAAAATGTTCAAAAAAGCCATAGGTTAGCGTTGCATCATTGTTGGAGCTATGGCCGCAAAACGACAACCTATCAGTGACAGGGCGCGTAAGTTTTTTCGGTAAGCAGACCTGTTTAGGACCATGAAATCATTCATAACGTGAGAGGAATTTCGAGAGGGTGTGGGGATCATTACTTTGGCGATGTCCACTTTGTAGTGATGTTGGCAGCTGGAATTTCGAACATTAACTTAAAGAAATGGGGTATGAGAAAAACAGACGTTTAAAATTTTATTTCTGTCTTATTTCCGCCAAGGTCTGACTTCGCACGTACTGATTTTTTTTGTATTTGTCGAATAAAAGTTGATTCTTGCCTTCGGTACATTAGCAAAACTCAAAAACGCGTGGCCTTCAGCTTTCATTATTAATAATATTGCTCTTTACGCTACCACATGTCGATTACTTCCTGCAGTATAGATTATTATCTTAACAAATTAATGACATTGTGGTATTTCAAACACAATGATTTGGGAAGAGACGCGGATTTTGGGAAGTGGAACGTCAAAGAAATACTTTTAAACACTTTATTTGACACTCGGGAGCTCGACACAAGTACAGCATTGCTGAAGAGTTACACTATACCACATCGCCGTCAGCGCTCATAACTTTTATGAATTTAATTTGATACCTTACATAGTGCCCTAACATTCGACCATACATATTGCATGAGAAACTACTAAAGCTTACATCGAGTTGTGTGTACACAAATGCAGTCACATTGAACTAGGAAACTTCGCAAATGTAAAAACCTTTTCATAATTAAAATGGTATTAAACTAATTTATCCACTTTTTCTAACAAATCCAATCTGAAATTAATTTGAAACAAGTGAGCTTAAAACAAAAACATTTATTGTTACTACACTGCAGAATGTTCAAAAAGGACTTTCGTTATTAACAGGCTTACACCCAATGATAATTTTCAGAAACATATACATTCCACCTATAGCCTTATCCTATATGATAAAAAATGAAGCTGACTTCTTTTTGACCAGTCAAGTTTCTGACAGTTCCAGCATCGTCTCTCTCTGGTCTAAACGTTAACGAGGCGTGTTGGTGAATAAGACACAAAGTCGGGAGCAGTTCATCTTAACACCGGTTTTAATTATTGTTAGACCAGACGCACTAATTCTTTGGCAGATAGGTAACATTCGTGAGGAAATACGTGCGTAATACAATTCAGTTATGTTCCCGAAATAAACATTTCCTACAGGTGTCACATAACAACGCCTTTTCAAGATCCCCAAGATTGACATACTGTTTGCTTACGCAACGTAGTCGATCACCAGTTCTAATAACCATCATTGATGGTGGACGCTCTTCAAATCCACGCACCGTAGTGTAGGTCGGTGGCGCTGCCACTAACGGACAAGGCTCCCTTCATAGTACTCACCGCCTCGCCTCCAGTCGCAGAGACCACACACTGCTCTCTGTGTGCGCAGAGGGGCGGCTAGTCTTGTAGGAAGCACGCTCTCTGTCGAAAGTCACTTTTACTTCCAGGTCTTCACTTCCTACTCACTTACGATCTCTGTCTCACTCTGTGACCCTCCACTCCTCTTACTCGGTCCAGCGATTATATAATTGGCGTATAGTTTAAATCTTTGGTAACAGCTGAATGAGAGCTCGAGCATAACTTACGTAATCGATAATGTGACACGGCTCACATAATTGACTTGATAGTCAACTTTGCCACGTAAATACCACAGAAAATTCAGGTCACGGACAAGAATTTACAGTTTGCCTCGGCTCGATTATTCACCTGAAACCATTATCTTCAGCGAAATTGATTAGACCCTGCCACCCCCCTCCTCCTGCCCATGAACCATGGACCTCGCCGTTGCGTCCTTCTGCGATACAAATAGCCTTACCGTATGTGCAACCACAACAGAAAGTTATCTGTTAAGAGGCCAGACAAACGTGTGGTTCCTGAAGAGGTGCATCAACCTTTTTAGTAGTGGTAGGGGCAACTATCTGGACGACTGACTTATGTGGCCTTCCTTATACAATCAACCACCAGAACGGCCTTGCTGTATTGGTACTGCGAACGGCTGAAAGCAAGGGGAAAATACAGCCGTAATTTTTCCCAAGGGCATGCTGTTCTACTGTATGATTAGATGATGATGGCATCCTCTTGGGTAAAATATTCCGAAGGTGAAATAGTTCCCTATTTGGATCTCCGGGCGGGGAATACTCAGGAAGACGTCGTTATCAGGAGAACAGGAAACTGGCGTTCTACGGAGCATGCTATGTCAGATCCCTTAATCGGGAGGTAGGTTAAAAAAATTTTAAAACGGAAACGGATAGGTTAAAGTTAGATACAGTGGAAATTAGTGAAGTTCGGTGGCAGGAGGTACAGGAGTCCTAATCAGGTGAATACAGGGTTATAAATACAAAATCAAACTGGGGCAATGCAGGAGTAGGTTTAATAAGGAATAAAAAAAACAGGAACGTGTATAAGCTACTGTGAACAGCGTAACACGTGGTTTAAGAATCATGAAAGAAGATGTATAAGCGGAAGAGACCTGGAGACACCGGAAGGTTTCGGATTGATTATATAATGGTAAGACAGAGATTTCGGAACCAGTTTTTAAATTGTAAGACATTTCCAGGGGCAGATGTGGACTCTGATCACAATTTATTGGTTATGAACTGCAGATGAAAACTGAAGAAACTGCAAAGAGGCAGGATTTAAAGGAGATGGGACTTGGATAAATTGAAAGAACCAGAGGTTTTAGAGAGGTTCAGAGGAAGCATTAGGGATCGATTGACAAGAACAGAGGATGGAAGTACACTAGAAGAAGAATGGATAGCATTCAGAGATGAAATAGAGAAGGCAGCAAAGGATCAAGTAGGTAAAAAGACGAGGGCTAGAAGAAATCCTTAGATAACATATGAGAAATTGAATTTAATCTATGAAAGGAGAAAATATAAAAATTCTATAAATGAAGCAGGGGAAAGGCAATGCAAACGCCTCAAAACTGAGATCGACAGAAAGTGCGAAATGGCTAAGCAGGATTGGCTAGAGGACAAGTGTAAGGATGTAGGAGCATATATCACTAGAGGTAAAATAGATGCTGCCTACAGGAAAAGTAAAGAGACCTTTAGATAAAAGTGAACCACTTGTATGAATATAAAGAGCTCAGATGGGAAACGAGTCCTAAGCAAAGAAGGGAAAGCAGAAAGTTGGCAGAAGTATATAGAGGGTCTATACAAAGGAGATGTACTCGAGGGCAATATTATGGAAATGGAAGAGGACGTAGACGGAGATGAGAAGCGAGATTGCTACTGAGTGAAGAATTTGTCAAAGCACTGAAAAACTTAATTCGAAACAAAGCCCCGGGAGTAGACAACATTCCGTTAGAGCAACTGATAGCCATGGGAGAGCCACCCGTGAGCAAGCTCTTCCATTCGGTGGGCAAGAAGTTTGAGACAGGCGAAATACCATCAGATTTCAAGAAGAATATTGTAATTCCAATTCCAAAGAAAGCAAGTGCTGACAGGTGTGAGAACTACCTACCTATAAGTTTAATAAGTCACGGTTGCGAAAGACTAACACAAATTCTTTACAGACGAATGGAAAAACTGATAAAAGCCGATCTTGGGGAAGATCAGTTTGGATTGCGTAGAAATGTTGGAACACGTGAGGCAATACTGACCCTATGACTTATCTTAGAAGCTAGGTTAAGGAAAGGCAAACCTACGTTTATAGCATTTGTAGATTTAGAGAAAGCTTTTGAAAATGTTGGCTGGAATACCCTCTTTAAAATTCTAAAGGTAACAGAGGTAAAAGAAAGGGAGAAAAATATATTTACAACTTGTTTAGAAACCAGATGGCGGTTATAAGAGTCGAGGCGTACGAAAGGGAAGCTGTGGTTGAGAAGGGAGTGAGACAGGGTTGCAGCCTATCCCCTATCCCCGATGTTATTCAATCTGTATATTGGGCAAGCAGTAAAGAAACAAAAGAAAAATTTGAAGTAGGAATTAAAGTTCAGGGAGAAGAAATATAAACTCTGAGGTATGTCGATGACACTGTAATTCTTTCAGAGACAGCAAAGAACTTGGACGACCAGTTGAAGGGATGTCTTGAAAAGATGATATAAGATGAAACCTAACGAATGTAGTTGTATTAAATCAGCTGATGAAAATGGCAATATGTTGGATGACGATGATGAAGTAGCAAGAAGATGGAAACAATATATAGGAAAACTGTACAGCGGACCAGAACTGTCTGAAAACATCATAGAAGAAGAAACAGAAATAGATGCACACAACATAGGTGAACCTATATTAAAGGAAGATTTTGAACTAGCTCTGAAAAAATTGAAAAACAACAAATCGCCTGGTATAGACAATATCCCAGCTGAACTTCTGAAATCTGGAGGAGCAAAACTGAATCAGGTGTTGTATAATCTTGTTTTCAACATGTACGAGCAGGGTAAAATTCCTACAGACTTTGAGAAAAACATTATGATCCCCTTTCCAAAGAAGGCAAATGCTACAAGATGTGAAAATTATATGACGCTCAGCCTAGTTACTCACGCCTCTAAAATAGTAACCTCAATTATCCTAAAACGCATAGAACAAAAAGTCGAAGCTACACTCTCCGAAAAACAGTTTGGATTCCGGAAACATAAAGGAACCAGAGAAGCAATATTTGCTCTAAAACTAATAATAGAGAAACGACTAGATAAGAATCTGACAACATATATAGCTTTCGTAGATGTAAAGAAAAAGTAGGAATAGACTGTAAAGGTAGAAAAATGATATGGAACCTGTACAAAAACGAGACAGCAGTTATCCGTGGACGGACAAAACAAGAAGAGGTGCAGACACGGGAAGGTGTCTGACAAGGTTGCGCACTATCCCGTTATCTTTAACCTATACATTGAAGAGGCGCTGAAAAAAGTAAGGGAAAATTCACAGACAGGTGTAGTAATTCCTGGCCAACCAATAGATGTGATAAGATATGCCGATGATATAGCTGTCCTAGCTGAAAGTGAAGAAGATCTTGTAGTCCTACCGAATAGAATGGATAAAGTTATGAGGGAAGAATGTAATATGAGAATTAATAAAGCAAAAGCAAAAGTAACGGCATGCGACAAAAAAGTTCAAGTGAAAGTACAAGTTCATGTAGTCAATGAACTGCTTGAACAAGTTGATAAATTTACTTATCTGGGCAGTAATATTACCAGGGATGGAAGGAGGAAGGCGGAAGTGAGAAGTAGAATTGCTCAAGTAAAGGCTGCTTTTAACAAGAAGAAAAACAACATCTAAGAGCATCAGCCTTGAAATCAGGAAAAGATTTTTGAAATCATATGTGTGGAGTGTGGCATGCTATGGGTGTGAAACATGGACTCTAGGGACAGAGGAAGACAAGAAGCTAAATTCTTTTGAAATGTGGTGCTATAGACGCATGCTCAGAATAAAATGTATCGAAAAGGTCACAAACGAAGTGGTTCTGGAAAGAGTAGGTGAGAAGAGAAGCTTCTGGTGTTTCATTGTTAAAAGAAGAGTGCAATTCACAGGCCATCTATTAAGACATAAAGGCCTCCTGAACACAATCATAGAGGGATATGTCGAGGGAAATAGACCAAGAGGAAGACCACGGCTGAGGTACATGGATCAAATCGTGAAAGATGTGGGATGTAACATCTATAAAGAAATGAAGAGAAAAGCTGAAAGACGCACAGAATGGAGACAAGCTGCCATTGTAGCTGTTGCAAACCAATCCTTGGATTGACCACTACAGAAGAAAGAAGATGCTGAGAGAATTAGATTAGGAAATCAGACACTTAAAGTAGCAGATGAGGTTTGCTGTTTGGAAAGCAAAGTAACTGATGATGGTCGAAGCAGGGAGGATATACAATGTTGACTGGCAGTGGTATGAAAATCGTTTCTAAGAAGAGAAATTTGTTAACGTCGGGAACAGATTTGAGTGTCAGGAAGTCCTTTCTGAAAGTATATGTATGGAGTGCAGCCATGTATGGGAGAGAATTATGGACGATAAACACTTTAGACAAGCAGAGGATAGAAGAGTTCGAAATGTGGTGCTGCAGAAGAATGCTGGAGATTAGATGAGTAGATTTCGCAAGTAATGAGGAGGTACTGAATTGAAATAGGGAGGAGAGCAATTTATGGGTCAACCTGACTAGAAGAAGGGATCGGTTGCTAGGACACATTCTGAGGCACCAAGGGATAACCAATTTAGTACTGGAGGGAAGCGTGGGGGCTAAAAATCGTAGAGGGAGACCAAGAAGTTTCGGAAGGATTTAGGTTGTAGTAGTTACTCGGAAATGAAGAGACTTGCACAGGATAGAGTAGCATGGAGAGCTGCATTAAATCAGCCTCTGGACTGAAGACCACAACAACAATTTGATTGGCAACTGCGCTTTTTACCATAACAGGTATAATGAGGGGCAAATTAGTTTAAGTGCGCACACAACTGTGCGCTCGTAGCTAATTAGCTGTTGTTTTATGACCGTGTCTCCACAACGGTGCATTTCCGACCTACGGTAATCAGGAAAATGTTTCTCGATACAAGGCCTCAACCATGCTCTAACCTAATTAGCAAGGTGTTTTCCTGCACCATACGTATGTGGAGCAGAAACGAGAAACATTTATTTTGATCAATCCAAATACTTTTTGTCCAGAAACAAAATAAAAAATGTATGTATAATGAAAATGTTGTTTAGTTACCAGGGAGACATCAACTAGCATGGCTGCCTTTCTTCTATCTTTATTCGTAACGACGTTACAAACAGCAGAAATAAAAGGGAATGTCGTGACTGACTGACTCACCATCGCTCAGACCAAACTACTAAGGATAGGAACTTCAAATTTGGAGAGGTTGTTGACCTTTAATGTAAGCATCGTTTAAGAAGGTATTTTTCACAGGGCATGAAACATTTTCGGAAAATACGTCGCTATGAAGGCAATTCTGAAATACGGAAATTTTTATTTGGTTTGTGGGTCAGAAAAAGTAGTACGTGTTTCAGCATTTTGGGAAATTCAACCCGCTGTGATGGGAGTTGGGGGTGAAATAGTGGATGAAGGTGTTATGAAAGAATTTTTGAAGCTAAATCTATGAAAATTTGTATTTAGCTTCTCGCTGGGAAATGAAAAATTACGTGTTTCATTGCGAATGGAGATTCAAACTCTAAGGGAGTGAAATAGAGTCTGACTGATTCACTGACTCAACATCTCCCAGGTCAAAACGCTAAGGACGGAAAATTAAAATTTGGAGAAGGTGTTGCTCTTATACTGTAGGCTTTGTTTAGTAAGGGATTGCTCGAAATTACACTCCTAAGGGCTGAAGTAGGGGATGCAAGGCTTTTGTGAATATATGTCTCTATTACGGCAATTTTGAAGTTAGAAATACGAAAATTGGTTTTGGTTTCTCGATCAGAAATTAAAAAAATCAGTGTTTTTGGAAATTCAACCCCAAAGGGGGGTTAAATAGGGGGTTAAATTTGTATGAAAATACGTCATTATGAAAGCATTTTTAAAGATAAACTCAGGAATATTTTTATTTCACTCCTTGGTTACAAATAAAGAGACGTGTTACGGGATGAAAGTTTCTAAGGAAACATCACTACAAGAATTCAAAAAATAAATCAGGAATAATAAAAACCTCTGACTCCAGCTAGCAGAATCACTTTTTGGCCACCTAGCTAGACTTGGCAAGAGGAAAGCAGATAGTAATGTAAATAACTGAACATACTATCGACGATGAGGTTATTACGGACAAAGCCGAAGCTCGGACTGGGCTAGGAAAATGAGCTGTCCTTGCGATAAAAAAAACCATTCCGGCGTGTCAAGGGAGTCAGCGAAATCACAGAAAACTTTTATTTGGATGACTGGACAGGGGTTTGAACCACTGTCCTCTGTAATAAGAGTTCATTGTCTTACCATCATGCTACCTCGTTCTGTGTTCTTGGTAATGTATGGCAGTATGTTGTATCTCCCGCCTTGACTTAGAACACCTATATTGTTTCGTTACACATTCGAGCCGTTACAGACTATTTAGCAGAAGATTGGTAGTTTGTGGTGGATAACAATAGAAACAACTTAACCGTTAGCACTTCACCTGTAGCACAATAAAAGTTTCTTGAAAAACAAAGCAGTTCTTCGCTGGTTCCTCATGGAGAGTTCCTGATTTTATCTTGATTTGCTACCGTTCTTTGAGATGCATCGCTGCCTGTTCGGTTAACCAAGCCGGACCCCATTCGAATCCACCCGGCGCACAATGGGCCTGCTCGCATCACAATCTTGACGTAATAGAGAAACTGGTATAAGTTACTACAAAGCTTAGTTCCTTTTAGATTTTGTGAGTCGACGATTTGGAATCCGATTTCGCAATTACAAAATTCGAAATGGTGGATCTAATTTGGCAGATCAAAAAGTATAAATTTAGCGTATTCGAGTAAAACTTTGGGTATACAGTAATGTGAGTTCCCTGATAACGAATTAGAAGTCGAAATGGCCGTACTGAAATGTTTTATACATATTTTACATTTCTCAATCGAAATGATAATAACATAGTCGCTCGTGACATTATTGCCTTTCAGAAGGATCGCTGTCGAATTGCCCGCGGGAGTTTGTTCGAAAAGCAGATCTTTTGTCTCAGGTGGGATCTGTTTATCTTTTCAGTTATCACTTTCTGGACTCTCGAGATTAATAGATCTGAAGAGGCCAGAAACAGATACAATACGACATGCACCGTTTTCTCATGGGAGTATTTGCGTGTAAAATCTTCTCGGTAACGCCGGATGTTATTATTCCGAGCTTCCTACGCATGTTCAGGCAGCCGACCAATCGGCAATGGAACAGCTTCGATTGCATTAATCCTTTATATTGTGAGTCCAGTGATCTGGCACCCGACTTTCTAGAAATATACATTATTTCATAGTTCTAGATAGATACGTTTAAATTCTAGAATTCCCTGTACAAAGTTTGCAGCATTTCGCGAAAAAACATTACTCGGGAAAATTTTAATCTCGTAAAAAAGTATTTGACAATTTGCGAAAGAATTTAGAATAATTCCCCAACAATTCTACAGAAAACCCTAATGACTATTTTTTGTGCAGGTAATAGCTTATGAGATAATTGCAATAATAGGGACCCATCATTACCCTGTCACGCGGTAGAAAATATGTCACGCAAATACATTTTAACTCGTTAACTATAGCACTAAGGTAGTAGAATAGCCATTTACGAAAGAGGATTCACGCACAGGAAATTTTTTAGCCAACGATTTCGGATAATATCAGCATTATCTGAGTTTTAAGTCGACATATGTCATTATACCAGTTAAAGATCTCATAAACATACCTTCTGAAGTGTGATACTCTCATTTTATCTACATCTACATCTACATTTATACTCCGCAAGCCACCCAACGGTGTGTGGCGGAGGGCACTTTACGTGCCACTGTCATTACCTCCCTTTCCTGTTCCAGTCGCGTATGGTTCGCGGGAAGAACGACTGTCTGAAAGCCTCCGTGCGTGCTCTAATCTCTCTAATTTTACATTCGTGATCTCCTCGGGAGGTATAAGTAGGGGGAAGCAATATATTCGATACCTCATCCAGAAACGCACCCTCTCGAAACCTGGCGAGCAAGCTACACCGCGATGCAGAGCGCCTCTCTTGCAGAGTCTGCCACTTGAGTTTATTAAACATCTCCGTAACGCTATCACGGTTACCAAATAACCCCGTGACGAAACGCGCCGCTCTTCTTTGGATCTTCTCTATCTCCTCCGTCAGACCGATCTGGTACGGATCCCACACTGATGAGCAATACTCAAGTATAGGTCGAACGAGTGTCCTGTAAGCCACCTCCCTTGTTGATGGACAACACTTTCTAAGCACTCTCCCAATGAATCTCAACCTGGTACCCGCCTTACCAACAATTAATTTTATATGATCATTCCACTTCAAATCGTTCCGCACGCATACTCCCAGATATTTTACAGAAGTAACTGCTACCAGTGTTTGTTCCGCTATCATATAATCATACAATAAAGGATCCTTCTTTCTATGTATTCGTAATACATTACATTTGTCTATGTTAAGGGTCAGTTGCCACTCCCTGCACCAAGTTCCTATCCGCTGCAGATCTTCCTGCATTTCGCTACAATTTTCTAATGCTGCAACTTCTCTGTATACTACAGCATCATCTGCGAAAGGCCGCATGGAACTTCCGACACTATCTACTAGGTCATTTATATATATATTGTGAAAAGCAATGGTCCCATAACACTCCCCTGTGGCACGCCAGAGGTTACTTTAACGTCTGTAGACGTCTCTCCATTGATAACAACATGCTGTGTTCTGTTTGCTAAAAACTCTTCAATCCAGCCACACAACTGGTCTGATATTCCGTAGGCTCTTACTTTGTTTATCAGGCGACAGCGCGGAACTGTATCGAACGCCTTCCGGAAGGCAAGAAAAATAGCATCCACCTGGGAGCCTGTATCTAATATTTTCTGGGTCTCATGAACAAATAAAGCGAGTTGGGTCTCACACGATCGCTGTTTCCGGAATCCATGTTGATTCCTACATAGTAGATTCTGGGTTTCCAAAAACGACATGATACTCGAGCAAAATACATGTTCCAAAACTCTACAACAGATCGACGTCAGAGATATAGGTCTATAGTTTTGCGCATCTGCTCGACGACCCTTCTTGAAGACTGGGACTATCTGTGCTCTTTTCCAATCATTTGGAACCCTCCGTTCCTCTAAAGACTTGCGGTACATGGCTGTTAGAAGGGGAGCAAGTTCTTTCGTGTACTCTGTGTAGAATCGAATTGGTATCCCGTCAGGTCCAGTGGACTTTCCTCTGTTGAGTGATTCCAGTTGCTTTTCTATTCCTTGGACACTTATTTCGATGTCAGCCATTTTTTCGTTTGTGCGAGGATTTAGAGAAGGAACTGCAGTGCGGTCTTCCTCTGTGAAACAGCTTTGGAAAAAGGTGTTTAGTATTTCAGCTTTACGCGTGTCATCCTCTGTTTCAATGCCATCATCATCCCGGAGTGTCTGGATATGCTGTTTCGAGCCACTCACTGATTTAACGTAAGACCAGAACTTCCTAGGATTTTCTGTCAAGTCGGTACATAGAATTTTACTTTCGAATTCACTGAACGCTTCACGCGTAGCCCTCCTCACGCTAACTTTGACATCGTTTAGCTTCTGTTTGTCTGAGAGGTTTTGGCTGCGTTTAAACTTGGAGTGGAGCTCTCTTAGCTTTCGCAGTAGTTTCCTAACTTTGTTGTTGTACCACGGTGGGTTTTTCCCGTCCCTCACAGTTTTACTCGGCACGTACCTGTCTAAAACGCATTTTACGATTGCCTTGAACTTTTTCCATAAACACTCAACATTGTCAGTGTCGGAACAGAAATTTTCGTTTTGATCTGTTAGGTAGTCTGAAATCTGCCTTCATTTAGGCAGAATCGCTGTCATATATTAAACAGGCCACACAAAGAATACCTGAAAAATGCGTCCTTGTCCGATTCACGGTTAATCGTCTATTGTCACTTGAACTTGAGAATGTAATGACACCACAGCGTTGGGCAAGTATGCACCACTGCTATCTACACAATATTTCGCGGGCCTAAAATCGGAACACACACCTTTTTTTTCATTCTGGAAACGTTCGCATCCCTCGAGATGGCGACAGGAAGGGCATCTAGCCATCCTCTAGCAGTAACAATGCCACATCTAACAATCAACGTGACGTCCGCCCCGATAGCTGAGTGGTCAGCGTGACGGATTGCCGTCCTACGGGCCCGGGTTCGACTCCCGAGCCGGCCGTTGTGGCCGAGCGGTTCTAGACGCACCAGTCCGGAACCGCGCTGCTGTTACGGTCGCAGGTTCGAGTCCCGCCTCGGGCATCGATGTGTGTGATGTCCTTAGGTTAGTTAGGTTTAAGTAGTTGTAAGTCTAGGGGCCTGATGAAGTCAGATGTTAAGTCCCATAGTGCTCGGAGCTATTTGAACCATTTCGATTCCCGGCTGGGTCGGAGATTTTCTCCGCTCAGGGACTGGATGTTGTGTTGTCTTCGTCATCATTTCATCCCCATCCGGCGCGCAGGTCGCCCAATGTGGCGTCGAATGTAATAAGACCTGCACCAAGGCGGCCGGACCAGCCCCGCAAGGGGCCTCCCGGACAATGACGCCAAACGCTCATTTCCATTAACGTGACGACGTTGTGTATGTATGTGATAAGGGCAGAAGAAGAAGATTCTATGTAAATACGTAGTGTCATCCACCAAGCCTTTAATATATTGTTCCAGTGATCGACGATAAATCAATAAATTGTTATTTGGCGCTGAACTTTGACCTTTCGGAAGGGTGAACTTAAAAAGTAGATAGAATTCTCATTCCCGTCGGGCATACAGATTTAGATTTTCGATGAATTCCCTAAGTCGCTCCAGGAAAAAGCAGCGATAGCTCCTTTTAAGAGGGGACAGCCGATTTCGTTCTCCATCTTTTCATAATACGAGCTTGTATTCCATCTCTAATGATGGGGCTGTCGACGGGATGTTAAACTTGAATCTTCCTTACTTCTCTATTTATCCTCGTCAGTTGCTACGGTTCAGTATCGTACATTTAGCAGATAAAGAAACTGATCACCAATGTGACATAATGAAGATAGCAAAGTTCCTGGCCCAAATAACAAGAGAACAAGGTAAATTTTTCCGTGTTAAAGGGAGCCGAATCTAGAAAATGAGAAGTTCTATCTTTTGTGTCGTCTCGGCGAATCTCGATGATAGAATCTTCAGGCGAATTATGGCAAGTAAGAAACTTGCTGAAACGTTGCTGGAAAACAACACATTGGTTCGGCTGTCAACCGGAGAAGATTTTATCAAAAGGCAAGAATGGTACTCATCATGCAACTCCAAACTCATTATCGTGTGCACATAGTGTAAAAGATATGTTTTGTAAATCTAATGTCACAAGAATAGGCGTTTCCAGTCCGCTATTTGTACCCAAAAAATTCCCTGTTTATGATTTCCCCTACGTTTAAAGGGGAAGCAGCAGGTCCCATTGCAAAAAAAGAGAAAGAGAAATCGTAAGCATTCGAAGGAACATTGTTTAGGGACTGACAGCTAACAAATGACATTCATTACACAACAGGAAATAAGAAGTTACTTTTTTTTTTTTTTTTTTTTTTTTTTTTTTTTTTTTTTTTTAGCGCTCATTTCTGCTGTGAGCCACCTGAAATCTGGCTGATAATCGGTGAGTGCAGATGGCACAAGTTCACACGAAAGTGGTCACAAGGACTGACGTCTCTTGGCACTATTTTTTTGTAGGGAGTATTTTTAAAATCTCCCCCCATGAACCGTAGACCTTGCCGTTGGTGGGGTGGCTTGTGTGCCTCAGCGATACAGATAGCCGTACCGTAGGTGCAACCACAACGGAGGGGTATCTGTTGAGAGGCCAGACAAACGTGTGGTTCCTGAAGAGGGGCTGCAGCGTTTCCAGTAGTCCTGCGAACGGCTGAAAGCAAGGGGAAACTACAGTCGTAATTTTTCCCGAGGGCATGCAGCTTTACTGTATGGTTAAGTGATGTTGGCGTCCTCTTGGGTAAAATATTCCGGAGATAAAATAGTCCCCCATTCGGATCTCCGGGCGGGGACTACTCAGGAGGACGTCGTTATCAGGAGAAAGAAAACTGGTGTTCTACGGGTCGGAGCGTGGAATGTCATATCCCTTAATCGGGCAGGTAGGTTAGAAAATGTAAAAGGGGAAATGGATACGTTAAAGTTAGATATAGTGGGAATTAGTTCGGTGGCAGGAGGAACAAGACTTCTGGTCAGGTGAATACAAGGTTATAAATACAAAATCAAATAGGGGTAATGCAGGAGTAGGTTTAATAATGAATAAAAATAGGAATGCAGGTAAGCTACTACAAACAGCATAATGAACATATTATTGTGGCCAAGATAGATACGAAGCCCATGCCTACCACAGTAGTACAAGTTTATATGCCGACTAGCTCCGCAGATGACGAAGAGATTGAAGAAATGTATGAAGAGATAAAAGAAATTATTCAGATAATGAAGGGAGACGAAAATTTAATAGTCATGGGTGACTGGAATTTGATAGTAGGAAAAGGAAGAGAAGGAAACGTAGTAGGTGAATATGGAGTGGGGGTAAGGAGTCAAAGAGGAAGCCGCTTGGTAGAATTTTGCACAGAGCATAACTTAATCATAGCTAACACTTGGTTCAAGAATCATAAAGGAAGGTTGTATTCATGGAAGAATCCTGGAGATACTAGAAGGTATCGGATAGATTATATAATGGTAAAACAGAGATTTAGGAACCAGGTTTTAAATTGTAAGACATTTCCAGGGGCAGATGTGGACTCTGGCCACAACCTATTGGTTAAGAACAGTAGATTAAAACTGAAGGAACTGCAAAAAGGTGAGCATTTAAGGAGACGGGATCTGGATAAACTGACAGAAACAGAGGTTGCAGAGAGTTTCAGGGAGAGCATTAGGGTACTACTGACAAGAATGGGGGAAAGAAATACAGTAGAAGAAGAATGGGTAGCTCTGAGAGATGAAACAGTGAAGGCAGCAGAGGATCAAGTAGGTAAAAAGACGAGGGCTAATAGAAATCCTTGGGTAACAGAAGAGATACTGAATTTAATTGGTGAAAGGAGAAAATACAAAAATGCAGTAAATGAAACAGGCAAAAAGGAATATAAACGTCTCAAAAATGAGATCGACAGGAAGTGCAAAATGGCTAGACAGGGATGGCTAGAGGACAAATGTGATGGTGTAGAGGCATATATCACTATGTGTAAGATAGATACTGCCTACAGGAAAATTAAAGAGACCTTTGTAGAAAAGAGAACCACTTGCATTAATATCAAGAGCTCAGATGGAAACCCAGTTCTAAGCAAAGAGGGGAAAGCAGAAAGGTGGAAGGAGTATATAGAGGGTCTATACAAGGGGAGTGTTCTTGTGGATAATATTATGGAAATGGAAGCGGATGTAGATGAAGATGAAATGGGAGATACGATACTGCGTGAAGAGTTTGACAGAGCACAGAAAGGCCTAAGTCGAAACAAGGCCCTGGGAGTAGACAACATTCCATTAGAACTACTAACGGCGTTGAGAGAGTCAGCCCTGACAAAACTCTACCATCTGGTGAGCACGATGTATGAAACAGGTGAAATACCCTCAGACTTCAAGAAGAATATAATAGTTCGAATCCCAAAGAAAGCAGGTGTTGACAGATGTGAAAATTACCGAACTGTCAGTTTAATAAGCCACGGCTGCACGATACTAACATGAATTCTTTACAGACGAATGGAAAGACGTAGAGGCCGACCTCGGGGATGATCAGTTTGGATTGCGTAGAAATGTTGGAACACGTGAGGCAATACTGATCTACGACTTATCTTAGAAGATAGATTAAGGAATGGCAAACCTACGTTTCTAGCATTTGTAGACTTAGAGAAAGCTTTTGACAATGTTGACTGGAATACTCTCTTTCAAATTCTGAAGGTGACAGGGGTAAAATACAGGGAGAGAAATGCTATTTACAATTTGTACAGTAACCAGATGGCAGTTTTATAAATCGAGGGGCACGAAAGAGGAGCAGTGGTTGGGACGGGAGTGAGACAGGGTTGTAGCCTATCGGGATCACCAATTTAGTACTGGAGGCCAGAGCGGGGGGTAAAAATCGTAGAGGGAGACCAAGACATGAATACACTAAACAGATTCAGAAGGATGTAGGTTGCAGTGGGTATTGGGAGATGAAGAAGCTTGCACAGTGCAAAATAGCATGGAGAGCTGCATCAAACCAATCTCTGGACTGAAGACCACAACAACAACAACATTTTTAAAATTCAGTAGTTGCAACTTCCGTAGTTCCAATTCTACACCTACTGAATCCTCTATAACTGACGTTGAAATTGGGCAACTATCCCCCGCAACATCAACAGCAAACGAACTTTTCAGGAACAAATAGGAAGGTTTAGTGTTTTCAAATCACTAAATCTGCCATTTGTTTCTTCATCCATGTCAGACATCTTACATAAACAATCTTCCATTTCCACCCAACCTTCAAGAAGGATTTCAGTAATTTTCTTCAGACTTTGAAATGAGCGGATGTTTTAGTTCCAGAGTTCTTCTGGAACAGTGAAAATTTTTTACGCAAGCTATACACACTCTACACGAAATCGGAAATAAATTTCCCCCCCCCCCCCCCTTGCAGTTATAGGTTTAGCGCTTATAAATGCTCAACAAAATTTGTAATGAAAGCAATATCTAATAACCACTATGGTTCTACTGTGTGCTTTAACTGATGGCCTAATTTATTATTTGTGATAAAGGAAGTTTCAACAAAGTTTTTTTCTGAGATCAGACGTAAATATAGTTTAATCTCGTGTTTATATAGTAGTGTTACTGCGTTTCTAGCGTATGTATTGTTTTTTATTGTAATTTATACTTTTAGGAGGGATTGTTTGTCTATTAATTATATTGATTAGTAGTAGTTCATTGCTATTGTTTAGAGTGTGTTTATTTCTCGTTGAAATGTGTGTTATGTGTAACATTGATCTGAATGCTTCTGGCTTATAAAATGTATATAAATAAATAAATTATATGTAATACGTAAAGAAGATAATTAAAAGTTGCGGTCGGAAATATTTCTGTTGAGTTTTTATAATACGCTGCAATACTCGGTGTTTTAGGTTCAGATACTATTATTTATGGATCACATGATTGTGAGTACGAGGTTTATAAAGTTAAAGTGGTCTTGATAGCTAACGGAACTTCTAACCAGCGTCATTTTTTGGTTTAAATTCTGTGCCCGAATGCTCCTATTCTTGGACGTTAAATTTAAGGAACATTTCCTCTTACAATAAACACACTATAAAGGTAACTGGTATGCTGGTAATATTCCGAGTCTGTTGTTAAAGGGAGAGGTTCTATGTTTGAGCACAGGATGTGATTAGGTCTTCTGCATAATTATTTACTTGATCTAAGGCATTTATCGGACTGGACGATATATATCAGAATATATTCGAGCACTTAATGTAGTGCCAGTTCATCTGGAACTAACAGGGTACTAAGAAATGTTTTTTAAGAAAATAATAATCAGATCTGCTGGACGTATGTTTTCAGCAAATGGTTTAATGTAATTAAGTTAGCAAAAATAATTTTCTTATAACAGTCATACTACGAGAACAGTTTTTTTGGAAGAAACGGTTAAATAAACTACATGTTTAAGAGAAAGTACCACTGGTTAGAATAATCAGAACTATAGCCTCACTTCGGAAGCGACAACTTGTTTCAACGTTTTGATGGACCGATTGTTTATCAGATGATTTGCCACAGAATATTATGTTATCAGGAAGTGGTGCAAGCAGCTAAAACCTGACCTACGTGTAGTGCACATCCCACAAAAAATGAATGCTGAACGGGTCACGGGCAATATCTTGACCGTTTTATTTTTCTTGCGCGGATGAGAAATAGATGAATCGGCAACCAAGGTTGAGCAGGACGGCATCTAACCAGGTGACCTTCACTTTTTGTTTCTGAACACGCTACATGTCCTACTAAAACCGTTCTGAAGTCCGTATACGAGGTCGCTAGCACACTCTTGGGCGTTGGCGATCTCTTTGGAGACAACCGGTTCAAACACCAGTGGTGAATAGTTTCATTGCCAGTATTTGGTCGGCATGGGGAGAGAGTTGTTGTCAAATTATGCTTGCTGAACAGACTTGGTACCATCGTTTTAGGTTAGATTGTCAAGGAGTGATGGCATGTGGTATGGTTG
The DNA here is from genome assembly GCF_021461395.2 of Schistocerca americana. Classification (NCBI taxonomy): domain Eukaryota; kingdom Metazoa; phylum Arthropoda; class Insecta; order Orthoptera; family Acrididae; genus Schistocerca; species Schistocerca americana. The sequence goes on along the minus strand of NC_060125.1, from coordinate 309,520,990 downwards.
ATAGTGGTCAATCGGACGAAGAAATTAAGCTGTGCGGACACATGGTACTATTCGAGAGAAATAGGTGGTACATTCTCCTTTCTCTCTCATCGTCGTCAACGACATGAAAACAGCACTACACTACAGTACAGACGCGCTTATCATAGTCACCTAGACATGATAATTACAGTTAAAGACTCACCCAAGTGGCATCAAGTATAAAGTGTTTCACCAAGTGGCATGTCACACTATTGTGTAAAGCACAGCAGAACTTATGATTTGTTGACTGAAATTCGATAACAGAAACTCATTTTTAAGACGCCGCGTTTTGTAGTGACATTTGTTTTATTGACTTTTGATAACTCTTGAAATTTTGGTATTCTTTTATATGTTTCACTGAAATTTTATGCAAGGAAGACTAGATGTTAACGCCGTGTAGATGACGAGATTACAAGATCTGGCCTCCAAGCTCGGGTGAGACAGGGGAGGAACTCAGCCTTGATCTTTACAAAGAACCACCCCTCCCACCGTCCTCAGTCGTTGTAGGGAAGCCACTGAGAACCTAAATCCCGACAGCTAGTAGCGGTCTAAACCCGGATGTTCTCGAATGCCCTTCCAGCGCCTTAATTACTGCACAATCTCGCTCGGTCGATAGCTGAGTGGTCAGCGTGACAGACTGTCAATCCAAAGGGCCCGGGTTCGATTCCCGGCTGGGTCGGAGATTTTCTCCACTCGGGGACTTGATGTTGTGTTGTCCTAATCATCATCATTTCATCCCCATCGACGCGCAAGTCGCCGAAGTGGCGTCAAATCGAAAGACTTGCACCAGGCGAACGGTCTATCCGACGGGAGGCCCTCGTCACACGACATTCCATTTCATTTCATCTCGCCCGGTATGCAGTACTGCTCCTAATAAGTATCTCCAGGCTGCTGTTTCAAAGTGAGGTATACCAGCCGGCCGCGGTGGCCGTGCGGTTCTGGCGCGGCAGTCCGGAACCGCGGGACTGCTACGGTCGCAGGTTCGAATCCTGCCTCGGGCATGGGTGTGTGTGACGTCCTTAGGTTAGTTAGGTTTAAGTAGTTCTAAGTTCTAGGGGACTTATGACCTAAGATGTTGAGTCCCATAGTGCTCAGAGCCATTTTTGAGGTATACCAAAGATAAACAAAATACAAAATAGTATGTTTTATATACTATTCTTTTAGTAAGAATTTCATTCATAGATATCATTTCTCAAGTCAACACTCCTTTTTCTTAACAGATCCTCATCGTACAGGGATGAACGAGGTATCGATACAAAGGTTTTTTAACCAGATTATGACATACAATCGATTTTGCGTTAAAACTTATAGTTGGGAAAATTTTAACATAAAAGAGACTTTCAACTATCATAAGCAGAAGGGCATCATGTATGCCTAATTTATTAATCACGAAAAGAGACTGCCTTTTCATATTATCTTCTTTGCTTTAAAGTACTTATTAGCATTATACAGCATTGTCATAGATAGTAACTGTGACCACTGGTGTAGCCCATTATTTCTGCTCATCGTACAAGTTGACTTTTCTACACAAATGTACTTTCCCAAAAATGTCGCCTAGAATTGCGATTTCCCTATTGCTACTGTGACCTAACGTGTTTACTATAACTGAAAATGCTTGTCGAGTTTAAGTTATAGGTTACGCGGCTCTACTGACAGTCCCTATTCTCTGCCCGTCATATAAGCCGGAACAAACATTCCAAAGGCAAAACACGTTTTTGGACACATGGAAATGTGTGTATAGGGGTGTATCATAAATTCATGATTATTATTTCACGTCGTTCGATTCGTTTTGAAGGATGATTTCTCTTCATTCCCAAAACTACCCTTACCCCAGCGACTACACTTATTCCAAAAACTGTCATTATTTAAAACAAAAAAGGTGTGAAAGCTTCGCACGGGTCCCCTGGTTTTCTTTAAATTGTGTTAATAGTACTGAAGGTAGTATACGGCTCTTCAACTTAGCTACTTTCCAATATTAAATTGTCTCTGGTTTTGTTTCTGTTTATTTGTTAAAACCAATCTGTAGAATAAGGCATGCTTATTGTCCACTTTATCTTGAACGTAATTACAACAAACACTCATAAAACAATGAAACTGTAGAACAAGATTAAGAAACAAAGATCCGTGTGTTTTAGATTACAGTATGTAGTCCTTCACCGGGTAACTAACAAGCACACAGATTCAATGGATGTGCATTACAGCATACATTGCTTAACGATTATGCTTATTACGAATAAAAACACAGGTGTAATATTCTACAATACTTATCATTTATTTCGCAAAAGCTTTACTGGATGTAATTAGAAAGCTTCAAGACAGGAATTTTGAAAGATAAACAATATCTCTTTGACACATTTGCCCATTGGCAAAGACATCACTTCAGCTTTGGAAAAGAGTGGAGTATACAAAATCGCTTGTCATTGTGGCAAATTCTATAGGCCTATAGGTCAGACTGGCAGGGCAATACGCGTCGGCTTGAAGGAACACAATAGAAGTTGGGAACTTAGAAAAGGAGGCTCTTCTACTGCAAAACACCTGCTTAAAGAAGGCCATACGTATAAGGTGCAACATCACATCCAACCTTAACGAAGGAAGATGAACTACCTTGAAATAGAGGAAATTGATAAACATATCTCCAACTGCCCAAGCTTAGTACTGCATAATCTGACAGTTTCCTTACTCGCCACTTCTAACTGCTGATACTACTCATAATCCCATGCAGGTCATGTTGTATGTTACACCTCTTACTTACGTGTGCCATTTTTTCCTCTATTTCAATACTGCAATTTCTGTTGCTCGTTAAAAAATTTTAACTTTGTATAATCAGAGCTACTTCACTTACCTGCTTACTAACCAGTGTATCTTATCTGTTTGTAACCTAGGACCTCGATCACCATTATTTTGTTCAGCCATTCCCTTGGAACATGTGACCAAAGTTATTGTTTATTTTATCCTAAGAAATGTTATCTTAGTGAAATAATCTTACATCGCATTTTCACTGGAATAATTCCTCTCGTTTTATTCCTAAATCTAATATTAACAGTTTCATCGCTGGGAACGGAGATACTCGGTAGCTGCACTAGTTTAAAATCTTCGATCCTACAAAAATTATACTACATCACACATTTTTCTTTGTACCTGATGATGGCGTAACAGCCGAAAACCGCCTCGTGTAATCCATACTAGCAACATAAATGCGAAATTAATCCTGCCTATTACACTTTCACGACCAAACTGCTGAACCGATTTTGACAAAATTTGGTATGAAAATAGCCTGAACACCGAGGAAGAGCATAGGGTACTTTAGAAAGTGTGTAGTATAACATTCGTACTGATTGAAGTCTATAGTGCGAATTATGGAGCAATAATTACTGTTTGAGAAAGCTATTTATTCTTTGACTTCTGAAGTTTATCATATTTGTGGAAATGATTTTATTGTCTGACCTATTCAGCAAAACACGTTTCATCATAACGAATACAATGCTTATACAATCCTTTACGTGTTTAATCCATACTTCCGTACTAACATCAGTCACAAGCCCGTCACATTTTAGACGCTGAACGTCATGTGTGCCTTAGAACTTCTTTGTTGCATCTTAAATTGCGTTGACAGCTCTGGTCAAGCGGTTAGCGTTACAGACTCTCGAACATTGGTTCCCGTCTTCAATTTTCACTTGGGTGTTTTTTTTCTGCTCGTGTCTTGATGTATGGGTTGTTTCCATCATTATTTTATCATCATAGATGTGTAAGTCACCGGAGTGGAATCCCGAACATCAAAATCGGGGTTTCCTGGCCATAAAAGCCAAACGCACATTTGTATCATTTTTCTGGTACGAGAGCGCAGCCATGGGTAGCAGCTGTAAAATAATGCTTATACAATCCTCAACGTGCTTAATGCATGCCAATATAATTTTCAATACTAATATTATAAATGCGGAAGTAACTCTGTCTGTTACATTTTCACGACTAAACTGCTGAACTGACGTCTATGAAATTTGGCAGACATAGCTTGAACCCTGACAGAGAAGCCACAGGTTACTTTACGAAGTGTATAATACAAGACAGTTATTGGTTTGAAGAATGTTACGCAAATTAAGGAAAAATATTTATTCTATTAAGTGTTATTTACTCTTTCACTTTTTAACTTTATCATATTTATAAAAATGCTTTTAATTGTCGACTTATTCTACGTAATATGATTTAATGTAATTAATACAATGCTTATTCAGCTTTCAAAGTGTTTAATCCATAATTCCGACTAATACCAGTATTATCAATTACCTTTTTAGGACTTTGCCGCTGAACCGATTCTGATGGTATTTGGTATGGACTCAGCTTGAAGCCTGAGGGAGACGATAGGATACTTTAGGAAATTGTATCTTTTTGAGTATTACTAACATTTGTAAATATGGTGTAAGTGAGTGGCATGCAGACGGCGCTAGCGTGATGGTCGGTGACTCTTACTGTCTATAGGTTACTGTCCAACGTTACTGTGCTCGTGGTTTTTGGTATTGAGCTCCTACACCACCTGACATTGCTCGAGAGTTTTAGTGGAGATACAACAATAAAATGGGACTGTAAGCCTGAGAACCATATTTAAAACAGTTTCTACAGGGTGTTTCAAAATTACCGGTATATTTGAAACGGCAATAAAAACTAAACGAGCAGCGATAGAAATACACCGTTTGTTGCAATATCCTTGGGACAACAGTACATTTTCAGGCGGACAAACTTTCGAAATTACAGTAGTTACAATTTTCAACAACAGATGGCGCTGCAAGTGATGTGAAAGATATAATAGACAACGCAGTCTGTGGGTGCGCCATTCTGTACGTCGTCTGTCTGCTGTAAGCGTGTGCTGTTCACAACGTGCAAGTGTGCTGTGGACAACATGGTTTATTCCTTAGAACAGAGGATTTTTCTGGTGTTGGAATTCCACCGCCTAGAACACAGCGTTGTTGCAACAAGACGAAGTTTTCAACGGAGGTTTAATGTAACCAAAGGACCGAAAAGCGATACAATAAAGGATCTGTTTGAAAAATTTCAACGGACTGCGAACGTGACGGATGAACGTGCTGGAAAGGTAGGGCGACCCCGTACGGCAACCACAGAGGGCAACGTGCAGCTAGTGCAGCAGGTGATCCAACAGCGGCCTCGGGTTTCCGTTCGCCGCGTTGCAGCTGCGGTCCAAATGACGCCAACGTCCACATATCGTCTCATGCGCCAGAGTTTACACCTCTATCCATACAAAATTCAAACGCGGCAACCCCTCAGCGCCGCTACCATTGCTGCACGAGAGACATTCGCTAACGATATAGTGCACAGGATTGATGACGGCGATATGCATGTGGGCAGCATTTGGTTTACTGACGAAGCTTATTTTTACCTGGACGGCTTCGTCAATAAACAGAACTGGCGCATATGGGGAACTGAAAAGCCCCATGTTGCAGTCCCATCGTCCCTGCATCCTCAAAAAGTACTGGTCTGGGCCGCCATTTCTTCCAAAGGAATCATTGGCCCATTTTTCAGATCCGAAACGATTACTGCATCACGCTATCTGGACATTCTTCGTGAATTTGTGGCGGTACAAACTGCCTTAGACGACACTGCGAACACCTCGTGGTTTATGCAAGATGGTGCCCGGCCACATCGCACGGCCGACGTCTTTAATTTCCTGAATGAATATTTCGATGATCGTGTGATTGCTTTGGGTTATCCGAAACATACAGGAGGCGGCGTGGATTGGCCTCCCTATTCGCCAGACATGAACCCCTGTGACTTCTTTCTGTGGGGACACTTGAAAGCCCACGTGTACCGCCAGAATCCAGAAACAATTGAACAGCTGAAGCAGTACATCTCATCTGCATGTGAAGCCATTCCGCCAGACACGTTGTCAAAGGTTTCGGGTAATTTCATTCAGAGACTACGCCATATTATTGCTACGCATGGTGGATATGTGGAAAATATCGTACTATAGAGTTTCCCAGCGCCATCTGTTGTTGTAAATTGTAACTACTGTAATTTCGAAAGTTTGTCTGCCTGAAAATGTACTGTTGACCCAAGCATATTGCAACAAACGGTGTATTTCTATCGCTGCTCGTTTAGTTTTTATTGCCGTTTCAAATATACCGGTCATTTTTGAAACACCCTGTGTAAGTCGTGCACACGTAAGTCTAACCAAGCGCATAGTTCTAAGAGAGCACAATTTGCGAAAATTACTCGAATCCAACAAACCTCGGGGCAATCTCATGTTCGCCGGAGCTTGGATGCAGAATGTCAGATGACCTTAAGAGCTTCTGAGAGAGTAGAACAGTCACAAGCCCGTCGCATTTTAGACGCTGGGCGTCTTCCAAGATGCTTGAAGACTCGCAACGACGGCACTGATTTAAAGAATATAGAACAAACCGAGAGTCGTACTTTCACGTGTGGAAGGGTTGGTTAGTTCATTTGGGGGGGGGGGGGAATAAACAACGAGATCATTGGTCCCATGGGATTAAGGGAGGATAGGGAAGGAAGTCGGCCGTGCCCTGTCAAAGGAAGCATTCCGGCATTTGTCTGAAGTAATTTAGGGAAATCACGGAAAATCTAAATCAGGAGGCTGGACGCGGGTTTGAACCGTTGTCCTCCCGAATGCGAGTCCTGTGTGCTAACGACTGCACCACCTCGCTCGGTACATGTGGAACGTGGGAGGCTTTTGGTGAGGCTGCATTTGATTATGATCTATTAACTATGTTAGTCATAAATTAGTCACCATAAGGGGGTGGATCATAAATGTCGGCATCATAATGCATTAAAATGGAAGGGAGAAACGGTTGGTATGTGTTGCTTTGGTGACAAAACCTTACATCCACTACTAGGTAATCGAGGGAAACCCCTAAAAACTCTACTTCTTCACGAATGTAATGAATCGAGGCATTTTTAAATATAATTAGAAAATGTTTTCGGATTCGACATACAGCAAAATAATAGAAACACCTACATTATGTACCTATATAGTGGCACTGCATACATTTTTTACACATACGTCTCTACACCACTGTATAAACAGAAATGTTGTAAAAGTACTAGCTTTCTTATACACCATCACTCGTCACAGCAAAACTACTGGTATGCGAGCGAAGCAGTGAGGTAACAGCTAGTAAATGATAAATACTGTAGAATATTACATCAGTGTCTCGCATGTTTTCATGCATCATGTACAAAATATTGTACCAAGAACTGAGGGAACAATCAGTGAGATTCGGCTATGTTTGGATTGCGGTGTCTCAGGCGGAGCATGAGGATGTTTAGAATTTCAAGTCGCGGTGTTGTCGAGGTGAAGCACGAACTCATTTGATAGGTTTAAGTGTATTGATGATCGTTTTGCTCGAGGAGTCGTCCCAGCATTCGCTTATGGTGATAATGAAAAATAATCGAGTTTGACGGATCATGTTTTTAAACTTGGTTCTTCCAAACGACATTTCGGTATCTTAACCACGGCAGATGACCTGTAGACATATAGGACGAACCTAACTCCACCGACAAGATTTTGGAGATTCATCAGGGGTACTTTCCGAGTATTTTACTGTAAGGGACCCATGGTCCCCACTCTTAGAGAGGTTATAGTGTAATAATGTAATTATGTATATTTGTTACCACAATTATCTTTACTTCTGTAAAATACCTTCACAACAATGAAACTGGTTGTAATATGAATTCAGCAAAACTTCAGAAAACACCGAGCAATGCAACAACCCTCAGAAGAAACAAATCCGATACAGAACGAAACACTACTATACGCAAGGGAAGAAGAGTGGTCATTGCTGTTGACAGCAAGAAGAATCTTTCATGAAGTTCCAACATTCCGATGGAGAATAGGACCAGAAACTTGGTTCATTAAATCTTTATTTTCCTTCATTATCCATCGCAGTTGTAACAATAGTCATTTCTTTGTGGTGACTAGTTCTGGATCATCATGTCCATTTTCAAACCATGGCCTTAGATGTAAGTGGAGTCAAGGAGCTCCCTCCGGTGTACGTGTCAATAATCAGATATTCATTATTCCTCACCAGTAATCATTACCTAGATATAAAATGATAACTTCGTACAAGCATACAATGTGATTTCTTGCGTTGCTGCGTTCGATTAAAAAGAAATCACATTGTATGCTCATACGAAGTTTATCATTTTGTATCTGTGTAATGACTGCTGGTGAGGGGAAATGAATGTTCGTTTACTCACATGTGCATTGGTGGGAACTGTATGATTACACTTACACATGAGACCGTGATTTGAAAATGGACGTGATGGTCCGAAACTAGTCACCGCAATGAAATGACTATAATCACAATTGTGACGGAATTGAAGGAAAATAAAGGCATTATCTTGTTTGTAGCCAAACAAGACACATAGTGCATGTCGAGATTTGCGCTTCTGTGCAGATGTTTTCAGTGCAATATAGATACAAACAAAGCCGGCGGGGGGGGGGGGGTTAGGTGGGTGTGGGGGGGAGGCGCTAAATGGAAACGAAATGCTGTTACCCTGTAGCGAGCCACGGGAAACAAAGGATTCCTTAAATGAAAATACTTAGAAAATACCCTGAACAACCCCGGAAATTTTGTTTGCGATTTCCGTAAAGAAGCAGCGTATCTAATTTCACTTGGTTTGTGCAAGATGTGGTGTGACCGCCAGACACCACACTTGCTAGGTGGTAGCTTAAATCGGCCGCGGTCCATTTAGTACATGTCGGACCCGCGTGTCGCCACTGTGTGATCGCAGACCGAGCGCCACCACAAGGCAGGTCTCGAGATACGGAATAGCAGTCGCCCCAGTTGTACGACGACTTTGCTAGCGACTACACGGACGAAGCCTTTCTCTCATTTGCCGAGAGACCGTTAGAATAGCCTTCAGCAAAGTCCATGGCTACGACCTAGCAAGGCGCCATTAGCCTTACATAGTTTGATAGTTATCGTATGAAATGTCTCATCAAGAATGCTGTATTCACAACAAGGATAAATAAAAGATAAGTATTCGAGGACCTGCATACTTTTCTTATTAGAATTCACTACTTATCCTGTTCCAGAATTCACGCCCGTCTGCGTTAGATAGCGTGCATTTCGGCCTGCTCTATCTACAAGGTGTTGGCACATTTACCAACACATCACAAGACATTTACTTTTTCAAAATAACCAGATCTCATCACACTTGAACCACCTAGAATGAAGACTACATATCCTCATTTTTTACTGGTATTCCGGTGATGCAACACACTGTTTAGTCCTTATCCGACATGACGTATTTCCTTATTTGGGTATGAAATCACCAACTTCCGCGTAAGGCAGCAAACGATTTTCCTCCATGATGCATGTTTCCATCTGCAAATACAATGTTTTCCGTTGCAGTCTTTGTCTAGGTTAATATTATGCATAGTTTGATAATACCTTCATGGAAAGTATTCCGAACAGGCGGTCTTCAACAGTAAGTCACACAAGTGCTTTAAGCTGACAATGAGCTCATTCTTAACACTGCTGCAAGCAGCTAAAATATGAGTAACAAGAATCCACTTGTTATAAAAGCTTTACCGAAGCATTTCAGTCATGGCCCAGAATATCATATAATTTCTCAAAGGTTTTTTCGTCGCTGTGCCATATCTCCCCTACTATTTAATAATAAATTACTGAGACGTCAATTTTCAAGATTTCGTTCACCGCTAATGACGAAAAATACACAAATCGTTTAAAGTTATTGTTTTCGTTAAAAAGCTTTATTTTGAGGACTTTTTATAATAAGAATGTAAAAGGTGCCATCTACTGACAATCTGTTTAACTAACAGGCACCACAGCTGTAGCAGTTGTTTTGATTCTTTGCACAAGCGTCGTCTATTATACGATTTTGCTGATACCAGTCGACGCGAAGAATTTTGTAGACGCCGTTTATTAAAAATCTAAATTTAATATTGTGCACAACAGCGGGCGGAGTTGTTTACTTTCTTTAAGTAAGCATTGTATTCTGGGCGAATAAACTGAATTATATCAACGTTCATCATCAGAGATAAGTACCGTTTATAACTTGATTTATTTCACTTTTAATTCGTCATTACTTCACAGCATCTGCAACGTTATGTTACACTTCTTCTATTCTCCTAATCTCAATACCTATAATCTGCATTACCAACAAAGGTAAAACAAACATTTATTGCCGGGAATATTGATATTTCGTAACAAATGAATAATTACAATAAGTTAAAAACTTTCAAATAGCTGGTAACTTTTTTCTTATATATTTCAGTTTTCCACGACGCCCTTGAATTATTAGTTAAACTGGGTAACGGTGAATCAGAAAATCAAACAGATTGCTTCAGTGAAGCCATCAAAACATTGTTATTGCAATTACGGGTATTTTATTACCACCATATTCTGTGACATACAAGCCAATGAATAAATTGTTTCGCAATTCTATTCAACGTCGATCCTATATCGAAAAATTGATGACTGTACAACAATTAATGAATATGTCGTATCTAGTTTGTTAGCTACAGAGGCAAAGGCTTACCTCAGTTCTGATTTTGTCCAACTTGAAGAGATAAGCAATGTTCGATTGTACCCCGTAGAATTCTTGCACCCTTTAAATCCGTGTGGTTTACAACCTTATCAATTGCATTTAAAGAAAAATGGTTTTATTATGTTCATTAGAAATCTTAAAGCTAATCGGGAATTAATTAATGGTGCAAGATTATGGTAACTCGCTCAGGCGAGTACATCACCACAGTTAAATTCAGTTATTTCGATACAGCTGTGCCTCAAACCCCGGGTTAATGTCACGCCTTCTGATCCAACCATAACTTTCCAAATAAGAAAACAAATCCAAATAAAAGTAGTCATCGGTGTGACAATAAAGTACAAGGTCAGACGCTGTAAAAGGCAGGATTGCATTTACGAGAACCTATTTCTTCGCACGGACAGTTATACGTGCCTTTTTCACGAGTTCGAACGTTTGCGGTAAAGACACATACAACCAAAAAAGTAAACCATGATCACACTCTACCTGCTAACACTTATTTCAAAGAAGTTTTGCAAAATAAAGAATTTAAAAAAAAGATTAATCTGACAGATAATATCTGCATTTTATATGTTTCACAGTTAACCATACTGTTTATAATGATATCGACTTTTTACGATAAGACTAATATTTAGTACGTGCTATTCAAAATGTAATTCCTTTTACTAATAAAAACTTTCATTTACTTATTTCTCCATTACTATATTAGCTAACGAATTATTTGTACGGGTCAAAAAGACGGAAAGAACTTTATAACAAGTATGGCACCTAGTGGTAACCCTATAACTCTCTTAACATGTTATTGGAGATAAAAGTTTTCCGCGATGTCAAACTCGTACAAAACATTGTTGGGTAAAACCACGGGCTTTCGATGAAATCCTCTATTGTCTTTGTCTAGAACAATGACTGTCGTGGCTGCCTTCCGGTTCTCCGGCGTACGTCATCATTACGTCATAGTGCCAAAGATTCTGCCCACATCTGCACTGGTGGTGCCAGTGCTCTCATAGGAACATAAACAGTTCAATACATTACTCCGTGTCTACTCAGCGTCGATAGCTCGCTCCTACGAAATACTTTAAGATTATATCCGGTGCCAGTTTCGAAGTTGCTCTCACACATTCTGATCCCTACTGCTTCTTTAATAACATTATCCTAGTACGTAGAAGCGTGGGATACTGAAAATCAAGAACTTGAGAAATCAGCAGTTACTGAATAGTGACACAAGTAAAGACACTATAATATCTGATGAGACTAAAAATTTGTCACAAATTAATTTTAATTTCAAGTCTTTTTTTTCGCGATTTCCATATCTTTGTCTGACGACCGACTTAGATTTCGATACGCGCGCGCTTCGTTCAGACATCGCTGTAGTCATTTTCGTTGTATTCGCTGACTATTAGAAGTTATAAATGACAGAACGACCATTTTACAAACCCCACTTCTGCGATAGACCACTTCTGCGATGGAGCTTGGATTGGCTTCACTTCAGTTTTCGTGCTTATTGAGTCGATTAATTAGAATAAATCTTGGGAATTATTTCATGGTCGAGATTATGTGGGATGCTTTCTAAGGTAACGTAACTGTGTAATGAATAAAAGAATTGACAGTGTGAAATTATTTATAACTGTGCATTATTTACGGATCCTTATCACTGAAGTACTTCAGATATACTAATAATTATCTAACCGTGATTAATTCAAAATATAAGTCGAAATTTTGTGATCTCTGGACAGCTAGAATTTCAAGATCGGTACTCGGAATAGTTTCTGTTTCGCTCAGATAGAGCGTCTGCCATGTAAGCAGGGCACACATTTTCATCTGTCCCCGTTGACGTATGTCAACGCCTGTAAGCAGCTAAGGGTGTTCATTTCATTGTAATTTCATCCTAACGAGTTGCTTGGTCACCGATGGAATCTGTTCTTTCGGGCATGTCCGAAAGAACAGATACCGTGTTAGTAAATATATAGTTAAGGCTCACCGGCCACTTGACCATCTTCTTCTTCTGTGCGAATGCACAAACAGTGCCCGAACTCTTACGGGAATCGGCAACGCGCCGCGAGTAATGAGTATAATGGGCGGGGACACTACGAATGTAGTACGGGACAATACGTTGAGAATGTGGGTTTCGCGGGAGGCGTGCCAGAGAGAAATCCCTGCAGTCGCGCTATCCTCTGTGTCCTCGGTGGCTCAGATGGATAGAACGTCTGCCACGTAAGCAGGAGATCCCGGGTTCGAGTCCCGGTCGGGTCACATATTTTCATCTGTCCCCGTTGACGTATGTCAACGCCTGTAAGCAGCTAAGGGTGTTCATTTCATTGTAATCAAGATTATAAAGTCTGCAATAATTAGAAAGTTTATTCAATGCCGCGAGAGTGTCGTACTGAATACTATAATCCGTTCATCATAAGAATAAACCTGATGTAAACATTGCACTATGTGTTCTTCCGCTTTTGCTTGAACCTCATTGGATTCCCGTTTCACGCGGGACTGCAGCCAAGATGTCTTGAGTACTGTCAAGTACGATAATAAGAGTACGTTTTGTGCTGCGCGTTACGCGCACATCGACTTAGCGATAATACGGGACAACAGCTTTACCAGCGCATTTAACTTAGACAGCACTGGCCGGTCACCTGGTACAGCTAGCCTGCAGTGACGCGACCAGCTGCAGTTCATACGAAATAAGAGACGAGCAGGGCAGCAATGCAGCTTTGTATGTCATGTAATTTTTAAGCAGAGTGAAATAATACACTGAAAATCTCCCACAACACACTCCTTGGACGACTAGACGAAAACCGCAGCACGTTATCGTTTTTAACTAACGTACTATTGTAATTGAAAACAAGAATGACGAAAATTCTTAACTTAACCAGAGGGTAATATTTCGGCATAAACCGTGTGTAACGTAAGAGAACATTGAAGGATTTCACAGTATAGTTAAATATTGAAGCAACTGAAGGTATTACTTACAGTCAGTTGTCTGGTAATCTCTTAGCTCCTTCCTTATCCGAATCCGAGAAATACATTTGAGTTCACCTGCTACGTTGATAAAGAACCTATCAACAGAATCCACGAAGCCAACCAGACGTAGTATTTTCTCTTCTTTTATGACAAGCCGTTCTATATCACGCCAGCGTTCGGCAATGACGTGTGAAAAAACTGCGTGTCTTAGTGCCAGTACGTCTGAGAGCTTATCAGTCTTGTTACTTCTCGGGCCAAATCCCGCCGCTTGGCTCCAGATCAGTTCTGTTGAGTTCATATTATGATGGTGCAGTCATTTTTGTCTTAAAAATTAAAATTGTTATGTTTTCTTAATTTAAACAACTTTTATGAACAGTCTTTCGTAAAACATCGATAATTAATAATTTGCATTTGCAATGGAAACAAGAATTTCGCGTCCAGTATGTAATTAGAAACCATAATACGTGCATTATTCACAAAAATGATTATGAGTTTTATTATAATGAGATGTAGGTATTTCAAATTGAACGAGGAAAAAAAAAAGCATACTGTGAAGATTTGAACCAACGCTGTAATAACAACAATTCGTTCATATTCTATTATGCTACCGACTGCATTACAAATCTGTTGTGAGATTAAGAATGAACAGCAGTATATACAACGGTAGGAAGTCTTCAGAGCCGATTATCTCCGGAAAATTACGAAAAACATTAAGAACAGCCTTTTTCTCTGCACTTTTTAACCGTGTTCCACTCGTGTATTTCACTGCGGAACAGAAAGCAGCCTCAGCCATTTTTATACTGCGCATTAACAGCGCGACAGAGCACAACGCTGCAGAGGCCTTGACTGTACGTGGTTTTTGAACTAAAAACTACGTAGCTAAAGCGTGATTAAGAAAAACATTGATGGCTGTTAATACAGTTGAATACCTTAAAGTTTCATTTAACGTAACTCAGTATTAAGATATCTAATACAAAAGTAAGGCCTACTTCCAAGAGCGTAACAATACCAGTGTACGTGTGCTACGGCTTCTGACCAATCATCACGTTTGTGTTTCTTTACATCAGGTTTATTCTTATGATAAACGGATTATAGGACCAGAACTCGGTATCAATTACCGCTACTCCCGTAGTAGTCGTTATTCTATAAGTGTCTAACAAGCGTTATTATACAATACTTTTATATACTGGGATTCTGGTATTAAATAAGCAGTTGGAATGAGAATGTAGGAGAGCAACTTCAACTGGGCAACAAGTGTAATCTTTAGTAGAGTTTGGAAACGAGCTCTCGGCACTGAGAAGACAGAGAAATGCACTGAATCCTTTATGTTACTACGAGAGCGCTAGCACCACCAGTGTAGATGTGAACATTTTCGCTGGTAAAATAACGTGTGATAAGGGTGTAGTGATATGGGTTATAAATGATTACCGCAACAGCGTACACGACAGTCAGTTGTTCCCGGATGGGGGATTTCGTCGAAATATCGGGATTCTACACGTATCTGATGCGAAAAATAAAACGAAAATGTTAGTAGAGTGCACCATGTGACACAGGACTTAATAGTAACTTTATTTTGAGGTGGCGATTATTTACCACTTATAAAAATTGTTGAAAAATCATGGTTGCACACGGTTGTACTAGTCAGTTTGTTACATTACCAGTTTCAATCATAAACAGACCACATTCAGGTGCTGTGTGACATTATAATCAGATGTTACAAGCCAACATCTCCATTTAACTGTAAATCAGGATCACAAACAACGCACAGCGAATCTGTGGCGAAGCACATGGTAACAACTTAGCATCAAATTTGAAAACTGTCGTGATTATCGCCTTGGGCTGCTGATAAAATCTTTATTTTTTATCCCGTTGACTGATCATCATTACTCACCAACATCACTTAATGCATATTAGGCGAATATAAAATCATTGACGTCAGATACTAAAACTATGAACGTCTCACTGTAGTCACATCGTAATGTAAAAACATTGATATATATAAATTCTGCTAGAAAATGCCCTCTTTAGGGTTACATCAGCAATCGGCATTAAAGCTGTGAGCGGATGAATACTGTGATTGTTGAACATTGTACCTCAAGAGAACAGCTTGTTACGTAGTGTCTCAAGTGATACTTTCACAATCAATGACAGTTGGCAAAGAAATGTGTCAATACTAAGTAAATCTATTATACATTTATGTAATAAAGCGAACTAATAATTCATGAGTTATATTTTGATGGGCCTTCTCCCAGAGCAATCAAAGAAACCACAGTTATGGCCAGATTGGCCAGACGAAATTAGTTCCCTCTGGTCGCAACACGTACCACCAGTTTGTATATTGACGTTGTAACTTATATTGTGATACGACAACAGTGACAAGTTCACACTTTTTGTTATCTGACGTCACTGATTTTATATTCGCTTAATACGATGCTGTAAATGATTTTAAGAACCCGATGATAGTCAGTGGACTGACGCTGGTTGTTTAAATAAGGATTTAGCCGGCCGGAGCGGCCGAGCGGTTCTAGGCGCTACAGTTTGGAGCCGCGCGACCGCTACGGTCGCAGGTTCGAATCCTGCCTCGGGCATGGATGTGTGTGATGTCCTTAAGGTAGTTAGGTTTAAGTAGTTCTAAGTTCTAGGGGGCTGATGACCTCAGAAATTAAGTCCCATAGTGCTCAGATCTATTTGAATCATTTTTTTAAATAAGGATTTCATCAGCAGCTCAAATCGATAATCATGACAAGCTTGGGGCAACACCTTCTGAAAATATCACTTAGTATCAACTTTGTTTCTGATGAATTCTTCCCGGGTTATCAGCCGAGCGGTGGCGTCGTCTTGCCGCAATGTTTCAATGAGTTTCGTACCCATCATCTTCTGCGAGAAGAATTCATCAGTGGAATACGCCGAGAAAGACTGAAATCGCTTATAACTTTGTTTCTGATATTCTGATAATGGGCTATGCTCGAAACGCGCCAATAAAGCTTTTATAACAACTGGATCGTTGTTATTTTAGCGAACTGAAGCAATGTTAAGAGGTTCTCAGTGGACCGTATAAGAGTCACAGGTTTTTGTGCCGCAAGTTAAACTAAAACACGGGTATTTAATAAGGCGAAACGATGTGTGGGAGGTTGTGCGCGACCTTGTGACTGACGCTAGCAAATGCGCAACGGCTGAGCCGCCAATTTTGTATCTACGCCTGCATTAATTTACAATGTCCTACATTTAGAGCTGGCTGCCGTTTGGTAATGCAGAGGGCCGCAGTGCGCCCGCCGGCACAAACCTTCGCCATCGTGGTCGTCCTGCGTCGCGAAGAGAGCTCGTGAGCCGACGGCGTCCCAGCGCGGCGCTGTCGGCTCGGCCGCTTGCCCGCTGCCCTTGCTGAGGTTCCTGCGCACCGCACGTTCGAGGCCCAGCGCAGTCGGCGCTGCTGCATCGTCGCAGTCCGTCGTCCTCGCTGCGTTTACCAACAGCAGCAGCAGCAGCACGCATGCCGAGGCGGACCACCTCCGCTTCATGGCGACCGAAGACTGGTCTGCTGGCTTGCTGGCGCGAGCCGCCGCGGACAGCCTGGATAGGGGCGGCCGCAACCTTGTCTGACGCACCGTCGCAACCTGTTGGCCGCCGTAGGCGCCGCTTACGTGTTTCTCGACCCGGGGAGCGGGGTATCAGCCTGTAAAAGCAGACAACACTGTCACGTGACACGTCTCTTGCGCCACGACGCGCATCTGGAACGATTACTGTCGAGGGTAAAGCATGTTTCGCTACTCGGCTTCATTCCTGCTGCTGGTTCTCAAAACAAACATGGGCTACGCTGTTTCACGTAGGATAGAGGAATCACTGAAAAACTAGCAACCAGATAGATTTTTATATAAGTCTACACGCACTTATTGTCGCTGTGTGTTCCTCTTGAATAGGATCCGGTCAGTGCAACTTCTTTCACCACGTATTGTAGAATATGATACAATGTTTTATTTACAAAACAATCCAACAGTATACAAATTGTAATTTATGTTGACCGTTATTTTGGCAATATAACTAAAATAGTCTTACATACGTGATTATAGTTCTTTACAGACTATTGGAAAATCTGGTAGAAGCCGACCTCGGTGAGGATTAGTTTGGATTCCGTAGACATGTAGGAACACTTGAGACAATACTGACCCTACGACTTATCTTACAGAACAGATTAAGGAAAGGCAAACCTACGTTTCTAGCATTTGTTGACATAGAGAAAGCTTTTGACAATGTTGACTGGAATACTCTCTTTCAAATTGTGACGGTGGCAGGGGCAAAATACAGAGAGCGGAGGCTATTTACAATTTGTACAGAAACCAGATGGCAGTTATAAGAGTCGAGGGACATGAAAGGGAAGCAGTGGTTGGGAAGGGAGTGAGACAGGGTTGTAGCCTCTCCCCGATGTTATTCAGTCTGTATATTGAGCAAGCAGTAAAGGAAACAAAAGAAAAATATGGAGTAGGAATTAAAATCCATCGGGAAGAAATAAAAACTTTGAGGTTTGCCGATAACATTGTAATTCTGTCAGAGACAGAAAAGGATTTGGAAGAGCAGTTGAATGGAATGGACAGTTTCTTGAAAGGAGGATATAAGATGAACATCAACAAAAGCAAAACGAGGATAATGGAAGTCGAGTTAACTCGGGTGATGCTGAGGGAATTAGATTAGCGAATGAGACACTTAAAGTAGTAAAGGAGTTTTGCTATTTGGGGAGAAAAATAACTGATGATGGTCCAAGTAGAGAGGAAATAAAATGTAGACTGGCAATGGCAAGTAAAGCGTTTCTGAAGAAGAGAAATTTGTTAACATCGCGTATAGATCTGAGTGCCAGGAAGTCGTTTCTGAAAGTATTTGTATGAAGTGTAGCCATGTATGGAAGTGAAACATGGACGATAAATAGTTCGGACAAGGAGGGAATATAAGCTTTCGAAATGTGGTGCTACAGAAGAATGCTGAAGATTAGATGGGTAGATCACATAACTAATGATGAAGTATTGAATAGAATTGGGGAGAAGAGGAGTTTGTGGCACAACTTGACTAGAAGAAGGTATTGGTTGGTAGGACATGTCCTGAGGCATCAAGGGATCACCAATTTTGTATTGGAGGGCAGCGTGGAAAATGAAAATCGTAGAGGGAGACCAAGAGATGAATACACCAAGCAGATTAAGAAGGATGTAGGCTGCAGTACGTACTGGGAGATGAAGCAGCTTGCACAGGATAGAGTAGCATGGAGAGCTGCATCAAACCAGTCTCAGGACTGAAGACCACAACAACAACAACGTGTTTATAAACAGAAAACATGAATTTATCATGAAATTCGTTGTCTTTCAGACGACATAATTATTTTTATACTTTGGATGTGCACTCTAAGAAAAATGACTGACGCACCACGAAGGAATTATCCGGATTGGACGGAAATCTTTATACACTGAAGAGTCAAAGCAATTGGTGCACCTGCCTAATATAGCGTAGGGTCCCCGTGAGCACTCAGAAGTGCCGCAACACGACGTGGCATGAACTCGACTAATATCTGAGGTAGTGCTGGAGGCAACTAACACCATGCATACTGCACGGCTGTCCATAAATCCGTAAGAGTACGAGGGGTTGGAGATCTCTTCTGAACAGCACGTTGAATGGCATTCCAGATACGCTCAATAATGTTCATGTCTGAGGAGTTCGGTGGCCAGCGCAAGTGTATAAACACAGAAGAGTGTTCCTGGAGCCATTCTGTAGCAATTCTGGACGTGTTGGGTGTCGTTTTTTCCTGCTGTAATTTCCCAAGCCCGTCGGAAGGCACAATGGACATAAATCGATGCAGGTGATCAGACAGGATGCTTACGTACGTGTCATCAGTCAGAGTCATATCTAGATGTATCAGGGATCCCATATCACTCCACATGCACAAGCCCCATACCATTACACAGCCTGCACCAGTTTGAACAGTCTCCTGCTGACATGCAGGGCCCATGGAATCGCGAGGTTGTCTCCATACCCGTACACGTCCATCCGCTCGATACAGTTTGAAACGAGATTCGTCCAACCAGGCAACACGTTTTCCAGTCATCAGCAGTCCAGTGTCGGTGATGATGTGCCCAAGCGAGGCGTAAAGCTTTGTGTCGTGCAGTCGTCAAGGGTACATGAGAGGCCCTTCGGCTCCGAAAGCCAATATCGATGATGTTTCGTTGAATGGTTCGTTCTTTTTGATGGCCCGACATTGAAATCTGCAGCAATTTGAGGAAAGGTTGCACTTATGTCATGTTGAATGATTCTCTTCAGTCGTCGCTAGTCCCGTTCTTGCAGGATCTTTTTTCCGGCTTGATGTTTGAGATTTGATGTTTTACCAGATTACTGATATTCACGATACACTCGCGAAATGATCGTACGGGAAAATCCCGACCTCATCACTACCTCGGAGATTCTATGTTCAATCCCTTGTGCACCGACTATAACACCACGTTCAAACTCACTTAAATCTTGATAATGAACCATTGTAACAGCAGTAACAGACCTAACAACTGCACCAGACACTTTCTGTCTCATATAGACATTGCCGACCGCAGAGCCGTACGCTGCCTTTTTACATATCTTTGTATTTGAAAACGCATGCCTATACCAGTTTCTTTGGCGCTTCAGTGTATATGACGTACATATACAAACAATTTCAGAAAAATTGGTTGGTTTATTCAAGAGAAAGCTCCATAAAATGAGCAAGTTAATAATGATTTGGTCCACCTCTGGTCCTTATGCAAATAATTATTCTACTTGGCATTGACTGATACAGTTGTTGGATGCCCTCCTGAGGGATATTGTGGCATATTCTGTCCAACTGGCACGTTATATCATCAAAATCCCGAGTTGGTTGAAGGGCCCTGCCCATAATGCTCTAAACGTTCTCAATTTGGGAGAGGTCCAGCGACCTTCCAGGTCAAACTAAGGTTTGGCAAGCACAAAGACAAACACTAACAACTCTCGCAGTGTGATGGGGAGCATTATCTTGGTGAACTGTAAGCCCAGGATGGCTCGCCATGAAGAACAACAAAACGGGCGGTAGAATATCGTCGACGTACTGCTGTGCTGTAAGGGTGCAGCGGGTGACAAAGAAAGGGGTGCTGCCGTGAAAAGAAATGGCACCGCAGACCAGCACTCCTGGTTGTCGAGCCGTTTTGGGGACGACATTTGGTTGATATTCCACTGCTGTCTGGAGCGTCTCCAGACACGTCTTTGCTGGTCATCGGTGCTCGGTTTGAAGCAGGGTTCATCACTGAAAATTGAAAATAATTCTACTCAAGTCAGTCAGACGGGAGGCCGAAGACGTGTCTGGAGACGCCCTAGACAGCGGTGAGTTACCAGGCCGACTGTCACCTGCCATACAGTCCAGCTACCAGGAACGATGGTCTCGGGTGACATTTCATTTCACAGCATTACCCCTTCAGTTGTCAGCCGTGGCACCCTTACAACACAGTGGTACGTCGACTCTCATTTCAGCAGGATAATGACACAGCGAGAGTTTCTGCTTCTTGTCTTCGTGCTTGTCAAACCCTGCTTTGGCCAGCAAGGTCGCCAGATCTCTCATGAACTGAGTACCAGCTCAGGATTTTGACGATCAAACGCACCAATTGGACACAATTTCTCTCAGGAGGACATACAACAAGTATATTGATCAACGCCAAGCTGAATAACTGCTTGCATAAGCGCCAGAGTAGGACCAATGCATTACTGACTTGCTCAATTTCTGTAGAATAAATCATCCAATTCTTCTGAAATTGTAACCATTTATTTGTCTGTACACTGCTTCATGATGACTGGGTGTTGTGTGCTGTCCTTAGGTTAGTTAGGTTTATGTAGTTCTAAGTTCTAGGGGACTGATGACCATAGATGTTAAGTCCCATAGTGCTCAGAGCCATTTGAACCATTTGTCCGTACATCTATGTCACATCTACCGATTTCGGCCCTGTTCGGATAATTCCATCGTTGTGCGTAGTTTTCTTGACTTACAGGTGTTTCATATATGTAATTGCATTTGAAGTCATTAATATTTATAATAATTGTAATTGTATTCAGTGTATCCATAATTGTTTTGAAAAATAAGGTGAAAGATGTTTTTTCATGAACAATCAAGTAATATAACTTTCAAAATGGTTCAAATGGCTCTGAGCACTATGGGACTTAACTTCTGAGGTCATCAGTCCCCTAGAACTTAGAACTACTTAAACCTAACTAACCTAAGGACAACACACTCATCCATACCCGAGGCAGGATTCGAACCTGCGACCGTAGCGGTCTCGCGGTTGCAGACTGTAGCGCCTAGAACCGCTCGGCCACTTCGGCCGGCAAAGTATAACTTTCTCTGCATGTAAAAAATCGATACGTAACTGAAGCATATATGAGCCACTTTTCAAGGTATTGTATCGCTGGTCACTTTACTGTGAAGTGAGGAGTTCAATTTTTGAGTTATGGTACTAAGAACTGGTCAGGTTGTGTTTGTTGAAAAATGGTAATGGCTCTGAGCACTATGGGACTTAACATCTATGGTCATCAGTCCCCTAGAACTTAGAACTACTTAAACCTAACTAACCTAAGGACAGCACACAACACCCAGCCATCACGAGGCAGAGAAAATCCCTGACCCCGCCGGGAATCGAACCCGGAAAAATGGTAAATTGCGTGGCCTGGATAAAGTTTAATTTTGAATGTTTCTTAAAAACTGATATGAAGTCGAAGTTTCCTGCAATATCTATATTATTTCGTCGCACATATTTCAAAATAAACCCTACTTCCTCTCGTAAGAAGAATAACTGTACCGCTAGACGGAAAGCCAATGAATAATTTATCGATCTGCAAAAGTGTACTGCAAGTACAAACTGTTAACCTTGTTTTTCTAACTGCACTTGCTCATTCTAATATGATCATTTTATGCAAATGCTAGCTATACGTCGACACGCTTTGTTGTGCCTCAGTCTGCTTAAATGTAAAAGAAAAAAAAGAGAAAGCATACGTTTCTAAGATGTGTGGCAATTGGATACATGTCCTAATCTCATTTTCTCCCCTTTCTCTGTCCGCCTCCCCTCCTCCTTTCTGTGTCCATCTCCTCCCCCTTCCCCCATTCTCTGTCCATCTTCTTATCCTTCTCCTCCCTCTTTTCATATCCTCCTGCCCTCTCTGTCTCTCTCCTCTTCTCTCAGTCCATCACCTCCTACCACAGTTCTGTCCATCTCCTCCTTCCTTTTTTCTGCGTCCATTTCCTCCCATCCCTCTGTGCATCTCCTCTTCCGTCCTCTCTCTGACCTTGGGCGTTGTTTATTGTTACTGAAAATTCAAATTTTGTAGTAATATTCTAATTATAAACCAATAAACCATAAATACAACTTCCCTGTTTGCTAACATCTCTTAACGTTTATTGCAATAACGTGTAAAATTTTGAAGTAATTCGGCAAAGTATATTTTGAGATCTTTGGTAACAATATTTTTTCTTTATAGATTACATATGATATAGTTATACACTATATGTATTGGCACCTAAAAACACATCCGTGTTAGAATTCAACGTTATTTCAAAATTTCAAAGCAATCTGTGAAGGACTTTCACAGTTTGAGATTTTGAAGAAGCGAACATCCACGTTTGTACTTATACAAAATGTACATGTTCCTAATCGGAAATCTCCGAATGATTTTGACCGACTGCTATGAAATTTTTATACAACGTTCCATTGGTGTAGACACGTGTTTTTATTTACTTATTTTTTAAATATATGTGACACATAAATTTATATAAATTTAGTAATGTGGCCATATTGTTACAAAAATCTCAAAAAATTACATATACATATACTATACATCATATGTTAAAAAATTAGGTACCTCAAAATACGCCCGCATTAGAATTCAACGTTGTGTCAAAATTTCAAAGCGATGGGTCACGAACTATCGGAGACTAACGATTTTGAACAACCAACAATTACGTTTTTATAATATTTCCCCTTTTATTACATGTGTATTACCTATATACCAGCTGCCGTTCCAGTACATATATAAACACACGTGAGTATTCGAATGCAATGTGTGTCAAAATTTCAAAACAATGCTTGAAGAACTTTCAGAGCTTTGAGACTTGGAAGAAACGAATATCTACATTTGTACTTATATAGAAACTGTAAACGTTAATCCCAAATCTCCGAAAGTTTTTGACCGAAGGCTTTGAGATTTTAACATAACGCTGCATTGGAATACGCGTGTGGTTTTATATACCTCCTTTTTTAATATATATAATACATAATAATACATAATTTTTTTTAAATTTAATAGTAGGGAAACTTTGTTACAACGAATCTCAAACATATATATATATATATATATATATATATATATATATGTTTGAGATTCGTTGTAACAAAGTAAAATTTATATATATATATATATATATATATATATATATATATATATATATATATAAATTTTGACATAACGTTGCATTCTAATACAGACGTGATTTTAGATACCTATTTCTTTCATATATATATATATATATATATATATATATATATATATATATATATATGTCAAAATTTAAAAGCATCGGTCATGAACATGGTGTTGAACATATGAACATTTACATTTTTATTTATTCTGATGAACAAACTAAAATTTTGCGAAGTTTGTAAAGTTTTAACATTAACAGTATTGTAGTCAACATAGCACAGAGGCGTATTACACTCTTCAGTGTCAACCCTTTTGCTGGCAGCGTCTTCACCTACGATTCCGATGTCCCCAGTCACTCTGTAGCTGTGATAGGCAGTAAAGAACCATCTGAATACAGAAAAAAAGCCATGTTCACTAATAAATGATGCGAACTGGGGCTATCAAACAAGAACACCACAAACTCACTAAGAGCAGATAAATCTGCAACTGAACGAAACAGGGAAAATGTACTGTGTAGGGCGTGGCCTCAGAAAATCACAAAATGAGCCCACCACTTTCGTTCGATCGTAATTTTCAAGGCCGCAAAGAAGTTGACTTGCTTTTACAAGACTGAGTGAACAGAAAAGAGTTGCATGCCCTTGTGCTCCCCTGGTAATTAAAAAAATGTGTCACTGAATGTTAAATAGATCACAGAGAAATGTTATAAGCATGCAGATGTATACATACGAACGTCACGAGTTACGGTATAGTTACAGCAATATTCGCAGTGATCCAGGAAAGGCTATTTATATTTATTCCAGTTATCGACCACAATGTCTTATACCAGGTAATCACATCGAGCCAACATGTTAATATGGTACTGTCAGAAAGTAATACGCCCAAAAAAGCTTCGTCGTTTTATGTAGGCCTCTATAAAACGACGAAGCTGAATGACTTTCTGACCAATACGACATACACATTTGAAGAGTGGAACTGGAAAAATCTCACATTTGTCAGGAGAATGAAAGAAACAATGCAGCTCTGTTTGCACACAACTAATTTGTGTTCAAAACATTTAAAAGCTATTCAGATTCTACAGAATTATACCGCTCACCACATCACTGTAAAGAATAATGCCAGAAATTATAAAATAAATACTTTATTGAGAACGTTCTAAGGCCCATACCAGGAAGCTGACTGGTTCTATATGCTAATGAAAAAGTTTTTACAAGTTGATTTTTGCAACGAAGAAAACAGCAACCAGCTACTGTCAATAACGCTGTTGATAGCACCGTTACCAGTTTCTAACCGATAAGTTCACTTTCAGATGGCTGTTTGCACTTACATTGTATATGTTGTTTTTTACATCAGTTGTTTCCTGTTTTCTTCCCAACAACTACTATAAACAACAACAAATGTAATGTAAACGTGAACAGAACTCTGAGCACGTACCTGTGGGATCGAAACAGGTAGTAGGGCTATATGTGTAAATAAATAGCATTGTTGTCGGTGAATGGTTGCTGTTTCCTTCCTTGCAAAAATCAGCTTGTATTTTATACAAAGCCACCGTATCATAAATGCCATTTTTCGAGAAACCAGAAGGAAGAAAGTTTTCATTCAAAGTGCATTAACGAATACTGAGGCACGACGTTTAATTTGTGACTAGCCTTTGCCCCCTAGCGCCTACCGAAGGTGTTCGACACACATGTATATTGCACACATCTGTTCCTCACCTGTGTCCTCATCTTCTCACCCCCCCCCCTCCCCTTGTCCCTCTCTCCCTCACACTACTACCTCATTCTGCCACCTCTCTCTGTCCGTCTCCTTTCCCATTTTCTTTGTTTCCCCACCTTCTCTTCCCCTCTCTCTTTGTACATCTCCTTCGCCCCATTATAACGCTATTCAATCATGCAACTAAATTAATTTTTTTTTTTGCATTTAAAATTTGTCGTCATCTAAGTGTGAAATGCAGACACTATTTGAAAAGTATGAAATGTGTGATGTCAGAGTGCACTGCTAATGCATATTTGTAACATATGTAAAGAAATATGTGACATGTACACTTCAATAAATAATAATTTGTCATGGATTAATGAAACGAAAATGTTTGTGCGTGTATTTTTGTATATTTTTGCAAGCTGTCATTTGTATAAAATGGTACACGCTTAAGGACAATTTGTAGGGTATGTGTTATGTAAGAGATGGAGTACTTCTGTACTGCACGGAAATTATTGAGGGAAGCGTAAAAGATGCCTTGGGTTTTGGCGCAGTACCTGTAGAGCAATCGGGAACGCGAAGACATAGTCGGTAGACAGCAGTGAAAGAGGCAACGCTCTTGACGGAGCAGGTGATGCCGTGCCTGTAAATTGTTTACAGTAGCCTTGGATGACGACTGCTGAATAATTACTGCTTTGGTACAAGTTTTTGGGCTAGATAATGGACGTTAAAACGTCTCCAAGGAGAATTAATTAGCCCATACTTCAAGAAACTTGTTCGCCTAACCATGGGCACCTTAGCTGCCATTACTACCGCCACATGAAACACCTACAGCCAACAGGTTGTGAACGCTGTAATTAGAATTGTAGAAGTGTGAACCAGTAATTCAAAATCAACTTTTCTTGAATAATTATTGTGTTAAAACATAAAATTTGGTTCACCTTGTTATTTATTCCTAATCATTCACCTACAAAGGGTTTCTTGGTGTTTGATTATTCCGGGTAAAAAAATCGAAGTGCTTTATTCAGTATCTGCCAGCAGCAATTTTCATCTTTGAATAAAAACTGAAAGTGAGTAAATAAGTTTAGAGTAGAGTACAGATAACATTCTTTCAGTTATAAGTAAAATTCAGTAGAATACAAAGAATTATGAAATTCAATAACACTGGAGTACGGTTGCATAAAAATTCTGGATGACAATATGGAAATGAGCGTTTGGCGTCATCGCCATGGTGCAGGTCCGGCCGCCATGGTGCAGGTCTTAGTACATTCGACGCCACATTGGGCGACCTGCACGCCGGATGGGGATGAAATAATAACGGAGACAACACAACACCCAGTCCTTGAGTGGAGAACATCTCCGACCCATCAGGGAATCGAACCCGGGCCCGTAGGACGGCAATCCGGCACGCTCACCGCTCAGCTATCCGGGCGGAAAATGACAATCTAGAGTGACCACACCCTCCCTACCTTGACCTTTTGTTAACAACATAAACAAAGTGTCTTAATAAATTTAAATCTGTGTATTGTCCTATTAGAATATTTAATTATTTAATTTGTTGGTTACACAAAAACAGAAATCCCCCTGGCCAATTTTTTTTATGGTAATGATTAAAAATTCGTGGTCTTTCTAGATCAAAACTACATATGATTGTTGGGTTCCAGCTAAATGATTCTTGTGTCTTTCTCAGAACTATAACCTCAAATTTACATTTATTTGTGAAGCTATACTATGGAACAGCAGGAAAGCAGGCCAAATCTATTTCCTCTGTTTTTGTGAAACTTAACAATTTCCTTGCCTAGGTAGTCTGGCTACCATAAATCCATTAGACAAGTCACTTAATGAACTTGGTACACAAAGGTCCTACATTCAGTATTACTCCATTTTTACTGTGTTTTTTTTTCTAACAGCTAGAAAAATCTTAGGAAAAGAACATCTATAGTGGTCAGCACGAAAATAAAGCTTTAAGGCCATCTCGCCGTCTTACAGCACTGCCAGTTATTTTTATAGTGATAATTTCAATTATTCGTAAAAATTTAAAAAAGTATTGGGCAACTCTATTTTTAGTCTAGAATATGATGGAGTACTTTCCGAAAGAAAATTCTTACTAGCTGCTAGGGAAAAAAAAATAAAAACTAACGTTACAAAAAATTTTGGAGGAAAATAATTTTTTACTTCAACCTGAGGCAGTAACAGAATCACTAATGTAATTGGACTGAAAAAAAAATGAAGATCCTCAAAGTTTACAGATGCATATGCTGCGTCTTTTATTTCGGAAACATAAAAATATTCTGAGATAAAAAATAAAATATTATAAAAGGTGTGAAACCGTGCCGACTGCATAGCGAAAACTGTAGTCGCTGATGAATTTTCGTTCTGTAGGACTGCGAAGAAACTTCCCGCGAGAAAGTTGTTAAGAAAACTACAAAATTATTTTTCGTAACATTTCAGACATCATTATTGTATCGTATCACGTTCTGAGGCAAATTATTTCCGCTATATTCCGTGCCCAGCAGCGCGCGAGTCATTTTAAACCGTCGCCAAGAGTTTTGTTCGAACGGCTCGCTTTAATATGACCGAGAATATTCCCTACTTCCGAAAATATTTTACTGGCTGCTAATACATATCCTTCGTCATTGCAGCCATTACTCAAAACGCTAATATACGCTACGCAAAAGTGATTGTTATTCTGAAGCCAGTATTTTCATTGAAGTCGAGCAAAATATTTGTTCGGAAAGTTTTGTGAAACCCAAGTTTTATCTAAATTTGATGTAAGACTATTTTTCTCAGCACACAATACGTGCTTGGTACGCAAAAACCTCGTTCTTACGACTGCAATGTACCCGTCCTGTGTTACAAATTTCGTCCGTCATTACAGTTTCTGAATTAAAAACCAAGTGGGCGGAGAAGACAGTGCATTGAAGGGACTGGCCAGAATAATCAGTTTTATCACGCACATTTCCCTGTATTTCTCTAGCCATCGGATACCATCCTCTGTCATACTAAGGTAATACAATTCTACTTTTTTTTTGTAAAATTCGTCAAATGTAATAGATTTCTATGCTCTTCTCGGAGAATCAGAATAGGTGCTGGGACTGTTCTGATATTACTGCACTGTTTATATATACAGTCTATACAGAAGCACCACAACGTTTTGTCATTTTATGAACTGCATTACCCTTACTATGAACCAACCAGTAAACCCTTCTATGAAAAAGGGAGTCAAATTTCGAATGTACAAGTAAACCGAATGCAATAAGATTATAACCGAATGTAAAGACATTCGATACAGGTAGTTAGGAAAAACTGTTGTTAATTAACGCAGAATTGACAATCTTATTTTAATTGACAGTTACTGACGAGTAAACTAATCGCCAGGACTTGTGATACATTTATCAGGCGTCTACTGTAAGGGAAAAACATTCGCAGTATGTCCTCTATAACTGAAATGAATATACAAACATTTACATCAAGTCAGCTTTTTGCATCGACGGCACTTACCTAAATTGAAAGATATTCTGTCGTCGTGTCTTCAGATTCACTGTCGCTTGTTTCAGCCAGGTGTATCATCACAGATTCCACTATGGTGTCTCTTAAACCCTGGTTCAAGAAATCAGTTTCTTGGAATGCTTCTGTGTGTTTTACGCACTTCTCCCAGTCCTGCTAGTAACATTGTCTAGAGCTTCGTGTGTTAGCTTCTCAACATCAGAAAGTTTGATAGTAGTATTCCTTTTCGCTATTTCTCGCTTTACTTGGGCCCATATCAATTCAGTGGGATTATACTGGCAGTGATACACTGGTAGACGTGCCACTTGGTGTCCCATTTCGTTTGCCAGTTGATCTAATTCGTAGGTCTTTTTGGCACCTACGATTTCTTCGTTTCATTGACTGAAAATGAAACATTCTTTCTCTTTAACTACTCCATAATATCTGCCTTGCGCCAATTTGAACATGGCAGCTTTTCTGTCTGAATTATCCACCACGATAATTGAACTGTCTTCCAGCGCAGGCAACAGTCGAATAAACCAATTCTTAAAACGTCTCCATTCATTTTTGAATGGTAATCGGATTGGCAAGAACTATTCCCACCACGAAAA
The DNA here is from genome assembly GCF_021461395.2 of Schistocerca americana. Classification (NCBI taxonomy): domain Eukaryota; kingdom Metazoa; phylum Arthropoda; class Insecta; order Orthoptera; family Acrididae; genus Schistocerca; species Schistocerca americana. The sequence continues at coordinate 309,491,252 of NC_060125.1, read as the reverse complement.
ACAAGTTTGGCCTCTGGTATGAAGCTTGTGCTTAATGAACCAGAGAGGGCGATGATTAATCTGCCACCTCTACCAGTAGGTACTTTCAAACTGCCGTTTCCTTTGGAGTCGTGCTATATCTACTTATTCGTGTGGTTCTGTGAAACCCAAGTTTTATCCGAGTACACTACAGACCTGGTGTCTTCAGCACACAAGAAGTGCACTGTATGCAAAAACTTCGTCCTTGCTGCTGCAATGTCTCTGCGTTCCATTAAGAATTTCCGTCCGTCATTACATTTCTTGAATCAGAAACCAATGGAGTGGAGAAGACGAAGGACGGAGGTCTCTGAGCCCGAGAAATTAATTTTTCACGGAGATATTCCTTTATTTGTTTAGCCGTTGGGTACTCTGTCGTAATATCGAAGTACAATTCTACGCACAAGCTCTTTGTTAAAATCGTCAGAGTTGGTTGATTTCCATTCACATTCGTATCCCTTTCGTGGAGAATCGAAACACTCATCCATATCTGGAGATTCTGCCAATGACGCAGTTTTGCTAATATGGCCTACATTTGACTTGGAGACACCACACGCTTTAGCAGTAAGTTTGTGAATTTGCGTAGAATTTAACTTATTCCTCGCTTCTTCACTGTTGGCTAGATCAGTACATTCGATATGATAATTTTCTATTGTTTACGAATGTCTTTCCACCCTTTACACACACCGACCGGAGGAGTATTACAAGTAGCTGATGCTCCTGCATTGTTGTTCACCGCTGAACACACGTCAAAGCACCTTTCTAAAGACAGTAGGACACTGAGATCAGATGTGAACACTCGATATAGCACGGTAACACTGAGCTTTCAGCCGCTCTGACCTACCGCACCACTAACGGTACCTACATGGCAACAAAGCCGAGAGGCGGGCGAATCACAACCCGCAGCCCCTGCTGGCAGCATGCAGCGGCCGTGACCTTGAGGACTCTCCTTTTCTGCCGGCCACTATAGTCACATTTCCATATCCATTAGTCATATATCACAATCAAATCCTGTAAAATGGGTAACATTATACTATATGCACAATTCCCCATGTAATAGTGTTGTACATGGCTTTTCCATTACCAGGTCGATTTGTTTTGTTGAAGTATAGTGTTATACGTGGCTACATGTGACAGAACATTCGTTAGCTTCTTACACAGTAAAAATCCTTTCACAGGTGTAACATTATCAGAATAGTACTAATATAATAGGAGCCGTTAGCGTTATATGTGGTGCCTGGTGACAGGACCTTTTACAATACTAAAGAGTCTAGAAATAGCTTAATACTGTAGTACATATCACAGATAGATATGATTCTTTGAAAGAAGTATAAGGGTTTCAAGGGTTTCAAAGGCACGAATTTGGTATAGCAGTTAGGAGAAAGATAGAGCAGTAAAAATATTAATATATTTGGTTTAAACAATTATTGAAAATGAACAAAGAAAAGTACATGCAGTACAGGGAAGTAAAACAGGAGGATAAATGTGAGGATACTCCTGTAAACAGTGATAATGATCAGGACACAGAGGAATCAGTTGTGCTGTTAGAAAAAAAGTAATGAATATGGGTTTTTGGGGATGAAAGTTTTATGCCATTAAGCCCATCTCTAATTAAGAAGGAAAAAGTAGATTCAGAGGATGAAGGCAAAGGAGTAGAAAATAGCACTGAGCAAAATAGGCAACTATCAATAAATTTGTATGCATTGCTATACAGTGTGGATACACAGCTAATAGCACAAAACAAAAATAATAAAATTGCGAGTGAACCAATGCAAACACAATCTAAAAGCACTAAAACTATAAACGAAAAACTCTAGAATCAAACTAAAATTAGTGAGGAATAGGCTACAGTTAGTAAAAAATTGAGTGAACAAATGGAAAATAATAACCATAAGTTAGAAAAAGTAAAGAACAAAATAGGTTCCTTATCTGCAGAGCTCATTAACATAAAGAAAAATGTAAATGAAACTGTTAGAACAATTCAGGCAGAAATTGTTAACATTAATGATAGGTTTGAAACTGAAGTAGAGAAAATACAAGAGCAGGTCGAACCTATGGTGGAATCGAAGGTCGAGGAAAATGTTTCCCAGGTAAAGGAAGTATTGATTAAAGTAAATGAAGAACAGGTGTTTCAAATGAGAAGAACTATTCCAGAGGCTGAGAAAATTCTAGAGAAGAAATCAGAACGTTGTGAACAAAAGTATTGTAGCAATATTTCCAGTATTCAGGAGAAAGTTAGTGATGTAGAAAGAAAGATCAAATGTAATAGTACTTATGTCATAGACAGAGCACGGTATAATAAGGTACTTGAGGGTGAAGAAAAATTCGAACCTTATCGAAAACACAGTGGATTATCTCCTGGGGGCTTTATAAAGAACTGTGAAAGGTTATTTCCTGAATACCTTACAGTTCATGAAAAAAAAAAAAGCCGGTCGGAGGGGCCGAGCGGTTCTAGGCGTTACAGTCTGGAACCGCGCGACCGCTACGGTCGCAGGTTCGAATCCTGCCTCGGGCATGGATGTGTGTGATGTCCTTAGGTTAGTTAGGTTTAATTAGTTCTAAGTTCTACGGGACTGATGACCACAGAAGTTAAGTCCCATAGCGCTCAGAGCCATTCATGAAAAAATAAACATTGTGATTTGTGGTTTAGCAGGAGATGCTAAATGATGGGTAATTAACCTAAGCACTGAAGCAGTGACCTTCGGTGAATTTAGACAAAAGATTTTCGACGAATATTAGTCCGAGCAAATACAATACAGTCTTTGGAGTGAATTTATAATGGTTAGAATGTTTGAAGGTAAAGGTCGAATGAGTACGAAAGAATTTGCGAGTCACAGTATAGAAAGCCAGTTCGCTTAAGGAACCGTAGTAGTGTTGCCGAAATTATATGGAAACTCTGGAAGAAATGTCTATAAAATTCCAAGAGGTATGTGAATAATAACCATCGAACTTCTTCTTCATTCTTAGAAAAAATAATTGACGAAGACCACTGGCAACACAATCAGAAGTTCCGTCGGGATGATAATAGTAGGAACAGTAGAAATGACAACAATGCATGCAGATTGATAACTAATATCAGGTTAATACTGTTCAGAAAGAAAGAGAGGGAGGAAGATTTTTCTCTAACAATTGCGAAACAGGTAATAGGCTCCGAAATTATTTCAGTAGAGAGGTGGAAAACTAACAACAACACTGCGGATGTTTAGGTTGAAATCTATCCTTTCCTGAGTTCACACATGCAAATAAATTCTACTTATGCATTAAATTAAAATCCTAATTGTTTATTTTATAGGACTGAATACAGCCTGTTTCGAAGTTAACACCTATTTTTGCCTATTTTAGCATTAAAATTCTAAAAGGTACATATTTCTTTTATTTAACATAAAATTCTTGTATTTTTAAAAGATTGGAATTGCTTGCAAAAATCGAAGGTGGGAGGGCTAAAGGCTGTATTTGGAAAAACAAATTAGAATGTGGCTGCTCGAGTTTCCGCACTATACGACAGGTGGAAAAATTATAGTCTGCCAAGTATGCAACAAGAGGTTCATTGTTATGTTTTTATGCTCCTCAATTTATCGTGCCAGTCTGGAATTGCGAATCTTTTTCTCGTATCTTTTTACAGAAGGGCATTTGTGAAGCAGATTTCTTCATAAACATGTGAAGTTGGTATCTGTTCCCGAAAGAACAGATACCATTGATGACCGTGCAGCTTCTCTAGAATGAAATGATAATTAAATTGAAACCCTTAGCTGCCGACATGTGTTGTTGATATACATCAATGGGGACAGCTGAAAATGTGTGCCACGGTCAGGACTCGAACCCGGGATCTCCAGCTTACATGGCAGACGCTCTATCCATCTGAGCTACCGAGAGCACAAAAGATAGTTAAAGGCTACCCGGCCATTGACTTTCTTCTGTGTGAATGCGTTCACTTTGCTCGAACCCTTACGGGACTCGTCGGCTTAATCTGGCGCGAGTGAGTGACTGGGCAAATATCTATTAGGAACACTATGAATGTAGATTGTGGGGAGTTCGGAATGTGGGTCTCGCGAGAAGCAAGCAAGGGATGAGCCCCTGCAGTCACACTATCCTCTGTGCTCTCGGTGGCTCAGATGGATAGAGGGTATGTCATGTAAGCAGCAGATCCCGGGTTCGAGTCCCGGACTGGGGCACACATTTTGAGCTGTCCCCATCGATGTAAATCAACAACACATGTCGGCAGCTAAGGGTTTCAATTTAATTTTCATTTCTTTCATAATCATTGTTTAAAGTTATACAAATGTCCCCAGGACACAACTGTTCACTTTTACTATAATTTTTAAGTTTTCGAGTTCAATTTTGATGTAAAGGACCAGCAAGCAATGTAAAAATGTCATTCCTATAAGGCAAAGCACTTATGTTTTTAAAAATATGGGCCATGTTTTGATTTTGTTAAAGGTTTTGAATTGCAACAAAAACTAGATCCGTGACAGGATAGTTGGAAAAGTAAAACTGCTAAACTGTATTCTACGTTTTTATTTTATCTTTTTATTTTGCTAAAATTAAATACCGGTGTCCTTGAACAATACCAAATACTTTTTACACGTAGTTCTTTGTAGCATCTTGTTTCTTCCTTGTATTAGGTTTCAAATGATAAAATGTGCCACTTAACTCTGGGATGCAGATGGAGCGTTTCATATGTCAAATGTTGAACGATAATCAAAACTGAAGCAAACCCTTTAAACAAAGACATCTGATGAATTCACCCAAAAAAATCACTTCCAGCAAACATCCATTTTCGAAAACTAGAAAGCCCTGTTTTAAAAGGTTTTCTTGAGAAGTACCGCCATCAGTCTATTCCTGCAGAGTCAGCGTAGCATAAAAATTATGTGGATTCAGCTTACACTGACGAACTGCATTGAATCTGAAAAGATATTGGGGAATCTTGAATATAGATTTCTGTTAATGAAACTACTTACAGTCTTACACGATATAATGGAAATCTGATCGTTGGCAAGTTGCACCCCTGTGTGCCATCCAGGACTTAATTGATTTGTTCAAAACACCTTCCAAAGACTAACCAGCAAACAGATGCACACTTTGTCAACAGTGGTCTGAATGGACTATATTCAGATGACGTGGATCGAAACAAGGTGCGTCTGGCCTTAACATAAACCGCTGCATATATGGGTGCAGCGTTTAAATTACTTCAGGCATCCTAGCCTCTGATGCTGCATGTGACTTGTGTAGCACATGGTGCAAACTGTTGAGCAGAACAATTACAGCTAGAAGTCTCTAAGGTTAATAAATTACTCTCCACAGTAAAGAAAGTTTTCGTTAAGGCGCCATCGAGGATACAGGCATTAAAGGAAATACTTCCTGATGTCCCCTTGCCACTAGAACGTGTTGTTACCCTCTGGGGCACATGATTAGCAGCAGCACAATCCTACAATAAGTATTTCTCAGCAGTCCAGAAGGTAACTGAAAATCTATCGGGGGATACCGCCTCTGTAATTTCAGCAAAACAATGTTACCTAAAGATCCCTCAATCCAACGGGATTCGGCTTTTACTAGAGCCAATTACACATTTATGGCAAGAATTATTTCCGAATTAGAAGGCTCAGAGGGACTTGTCCATTAGTAAATTTCTTTGCTGGATGAAATTAAAAAGGAAATAACTGGGGCGCCAGTTGAAGTGGTACTGAAAGAGCCTATTTTAGGCGTCTAAAGTGCGCTTGTTACGACCTTAAAGACTGCGGTGTGCTAATAAAACGAAGACGATGTGTGGAAATTAGTGAACGTCAAATATGGGAGTGATGACTGTCCACAGATACCAAAATTTTACAAAATCTTTAAAGGTTTACTGTATGAGGAAATAGTAGTGAAGTTGGCAAGTTTTTTGGTCATCACAGTTTGAAGTAGAAATAAGTGTCGAGCGAAGAAGTGTCATGATAAAATAGCAAATGTAGTCAAAATTGGGAATAATGCACTGAGGAAGATTACAGAACGATTAAAATCTTGTGATGTTTACTAAAGGGCTAAAGCGACAAATAATACTAATACAGGAGCACAGGAGCTATGCAGAGGCTCAAACCTGAAGATTACTTAGAGTTAATTTCACATATATACTAGAGCTAACTTCACATATATACTAATAATTTTAGATGTTTTTTCGAAATGTATAAAAAATTACCCTCTCAGAAAAGCTACAGGTAAAGCAGTAAAGTAGAGGGAGCTGCAGAGGGTAAAAACTATAGAGGAAGACAGAGATAGACAAACGTCCAGCAAATACCTGAAGATGTAGGTTGAAATTGCTAATCCAACAGGAAAAGGTTGGCACAGGAGAAGAATTCGTGGCAGGTTGCATGAAACCAGTCAGAAGTTTGATGACTCAAAAGAAATGAGAGTATAAGTGCAGATATATCTACTGGTGACTGAGCACAGTGTGCTGGGCAACATTAATTTATTATTTACTTCATTTACCAACTTGTAATTATAGTTATTTCTTTAGATTGGTTAGTGCCTCCAAGAACATGTGGCAAGAGCAAGCCATTAATATACTTATTTTCCCCCGAGCAGTAGGTCAGTTGTTGAAGTGTGGATGCATGGACACAAAACGGTTAGTCTCTACTGACTGGCATAGTCCACATAGTGGCGCAGTTACGACTGTGCAGAAAACATCAGGTAGTAAACGATGTGTCTGTTTCTCTCTCTCTGTTTCTTTCTCTCTTTCTCTCTCTCTCTCTCTCATACACACACACACACACACACACACACACACATATGCACACATGCACGCACAAATCAAATAACTTTTCCACCTGGCAGACGCACCAGGAAAAGTCGCACCAAAAAGCGCCATAAAAAATGAACAAATGAGCAGTGACAATAACATATTGTCTCTTGATGAACATGACAACGTAAGTTTACTCCCTAATCCTTCTGTGTATGAAAATGTGAGTTACAAGGTGACAGTGCTGTACAACATATACAGGGTGTTTCAAAAATGACCGGTATATTTGAAACGGCAATAAAAACAAAACGAGCAGCGATAGAAATACACCGTTTGTTGCAATATGCTTGGGACAACAGTACATTTTCAGGCAGACAAACTTTCGAAATTACAGTAGTTACAATTTTCAACAACAGATGGCGCTGCGGTCTGGGAAACTCTATAGTACGATATTTTCCACATATCCACCATGCGTAGCAATAATATGGCGTAGTCTCTGAATGAAATTACCCGAAACCTTTGACAACGTGTCTGGCGGAATGGCTTCACATGCAGATGAGATGTACTGCTTCAGCTGTTCAATTGTTTCTGGATTCTGGCGGTACACGTGGTCTTTCAAGTGTCCCCACAGAAAGAAGTCACAGGGGTTCATGTCTGGCGAATAGGGAGGCCAAACCACGCCGCCTCCTGTATGTTTCGGATAGCCCAAAGCAATCACACGATCATCGAAATATTCATTCAGGAAATTAAAGACGTCGGCCGTGCGATGTGGCCGGGCACCATCTTGCATAAACCACGAGGTGTTCGCAGTGTCGTCTAAGGCAGTTTGTACCGCCACAAATTCACGAAGAATGTCCAGATAGCGTGATGCAGTAATCGTTTCGGATCTGAAAAATGGGCCAATGATTCCTTTGGAAGAAATGGCGGCCCAGACCAGTACTTTTTGAGGATGCAGGGACGATGGGACTGCAACATGGGGCTTTTCGGTTCCCCATATGCGCCAGTTCTGTTTATTGACGAAGCCGTCCAGGTAAAAATAAGCTTCGTCAGTAAACCAAATGCTGCCCACATGCATATCGCCGTCATCAATCCTGTGCACTATATTGTTAGCGAATGTCTCTCGTGCAGCAATGGTAGCGGCGCTGAGGGGTTGCCGAATTTGAATTTTGTATGGATAGAGGTGTAAACTCTGGCGCATGAGACGATACGTGGACGTTGGCGTCATTTGGACCGCAGCTGCAACACGGCGAACGGAATCCCGAGGCCACTGTTGGATCACCTGCTGCACTAGCTGCGCGTTGCCCTCTGTGGTTGCCGTACGCAGTCGCTCTACCTCTCCAGCACGTTCATCCGTCACGTTCCCAGTCCGTTGAAATTTTTCAAACAGATCCTTTATTGTATCGCTTTTGGGTCCTTTGGTTACATTAAACCTCTGTTGAAAACTTCGTCTTGTTGCAACAACACTGTGTTCTAGGCGGTGGAATTCCAACACCAGAAAAATCCTCTGTTCTAAGGAATAAACCATGTTGTCTACAGCACACTAGCACGTTGTGAACAGCACACGCTTACAGCAGAAAGACGACGTATAGAATGGCGCACCCACAGACTGCATTGTCTTCTATATCGTTCACGTCACTTGCAGCGCCATCTGTTGTTGAAAATTGTAACTACTGTAATTTCGAAAGTTTGTCCGCCTGAAAATGTACTGTTGTCCCAAGCATATTGCAACAAATGGTGTATTTCTATCGCTGCTTGTTTAGTTTTTATTGCCGTTTCAAATATACCGGTCATTTTTGAAGCACCCTGTGTGAAAAACAGTGTGTGTAGATGCAGTCAAAAACCGAAACACACCAAAGATGCATATGAGGACGAAAATCGTAAGTACAGGACGTACACCACTACTACTCTTGAAACATTATTTCAAAATTAATACCTTTTTAAACAAATTCATCAATCTACTTTGACACGCTCTCGGACTGTAGAAAGAAAGAGATGCAAGTTGGCCTCTATCAGTTCACTTTTACAACTAACTAGGATTAGAAGAAAATTCAAAAGAAAATAAGAATCGCACATCTTATAAGTATTTGGTTAAAAATTACCATGAACTTACGCAATATTTCTACAGGAATCAATTTAAAAGCACAGAAGATGTTGTTTAGGTGCTGAAACATGTTTTGCTACATCGAAAAGAAATACCAGTACAATGTGTTTTGCAAAAGGCGTCGTTTAAAAACCCAAATTTATTTTGCAAAAACTAAAGCATTGTCAGCAGGAGCTCACAAACACAGCAAGATTATTGCTTCAGCCACGATTTCACACACTTCCATCTGCTTGATTCACATCCAGATACACCCTGACTGCCACTCTAATACACCAGCAGAAGTATACAGAGTGAATAGAAGGAATACAGTAGCAGGGATCTATTGTTGTACTTCAGAATTACCACGCAAATGAATTTTAGTCCTACTCATCAAATGGCAGGTAGTAGAATGACCTGTTTTGGATATATTATATCTTTGTGATTATTTTTCTTCAAAATTTAATTCATTTCCAATTTTATTCACTGAAAAGAAATTATGTAAACAAATAAAGGAAATATTTACCCAGAAACAAATTTACATGTCTCTACACCACTAAATAATTGTGAATTATACCAAGTGCTCATTTTTATATTAAGTGCTATAGAAAGGTGTGAAAAATTAAGTGGAGTAGGGAATCAGTGTTTCAGATCCAGCACAGAGACAATGCCATTGCAGATGCCACTTGGTAAAGTACCATCGTGCATTAGGCCACAGTAAATGTAGAGTCTAGATTTTGCTCACTCCAACTTGCATATGCTTTGACCATTTGGAACGTCCCCTTTGAACAATTATACATGACTGTGCTTAAACTGACACACAATATTTTTAGCGCAACGCAATCTGACTTTCAAAAATCCCTACAAAATAATGGCCCTGACTAACATTAACCTATACCTTTCACAATTCACTTACCTCACAAATATCTTCGTTACTCAAGCTACAGCAATACAGCGAGTGCCCACTACTGTCAGCTAAATAAAAGATTCAAACTACCGAAGGCACAAACTACTGATAGGCATAGATAGCAAATGAAAGATTTTAATAGAGAACAAACAATGTATTTACCTTAATAGTCATATATAGCAGTTCATGACATCCAGTCTTACAAATTTCAAAACTCCGCGATCTCTCCCCCCACATTCTCCACTGCTGGCGGCTCACCTCCAACTGCGCAACGCTACGCGCTGTTAACATCCAGCTGCCCAACACTACAATGGCAGATATTCCAACAACAATGCAAACCAGCCACAGACTGCACACAGCACATACAGAGCGCTACGTGGCGTTACCAATATAAAAACTTAAACAGCCTACTTACATAGCCCCCATGCTCCCCACAAAAAATTTTACAAATTGTTTTGGGCAGTGGCCAATAATGATTTGATAAAATTTTTCATAATTACAATAACAAAGATATCAAATGCACACACTTATTCATACAATGTTGGTCAAAAGCTAAAATTTTCTCACAGTCCATAAAGACAGTCCTGATCATCCATCGCAGTAAAATAGCAGTGTTTTTCTCAAAGTCTGATCAGTAGAAGAAAATGCACACGGAAGTAGTGGATTTCCATGCAGTCTTGAAGAAGGAGTGTTGTCCTTCCAACGGAAAGACAGTGCTGACTCTCAACATGCAGACAGGTAATGGGCCACAACAGTGCAAACCCACAACAGAGTCATTCGAAGTTTTGAAGACTATTGGTAAGTAGGTCATCACAGAGCAGACCCACTGTAGTCCTGGTAGAGATTGTGGTATTCGTGGGCCACCAGAGGTGCAGACCCACTTCCGTCCTTGTAGAAATAATGGTACTGGTGAGTCAGCAAAGGTGTAGACCCACTGTAGTCCTTGAAGAAATAATGCTATTGGTGGGTCATCAAAGATGCAGACCCACTGTAGTCCTTGTAGAGATGGCCAGCAGCCAACTGTTGTGATTGTGCAGGTGCACAATCACCATTGAAGAGTCTTGCTGATAATATAGCAAGTCCATAACCACCACTTGTGCACTAACAAAGTTTTTGGAATTATCCTTAGAACCAGCAGTGCCGTTATCCAGTCCCTTGCTGAATTATTAACACACGTGCAAACACTAACAGTCCCTACTTCTCACATATTGTCCATATACTATGACCAACAGAAACGTGTGCAGTGGAATGGAACTTACAAGTTAATGATATGATGAACTGGTGTCAATTACAATTTTATAACATAAGAATACAATTACAAAGGTACAAAATACATCATTAAAGAACATAATAGTACAGATAACATTTGTAGTAAAGCATGCTTTACAAAAGAATAGAAATAAACATTCACATCAGTGTTACAAGAATTATGACATAAGTACATACATAAAGATCAGAATAACTTTTGAAACATCAATTTCACATATGAACAACAAAACAGAACAGATAAATAATGTCTAAACATCTTTACAAAGTAAATAACATAGTATTAGAAAAATTCTACAACGTAACTCATATCAGCTAAACACATAAAGACAGGAAAAACACAAATATACAAGAGTACACAAACAAATAGCAGAATAACACAAGAGGAAAGGGCAGGGTTTGTTTTCAGTGTAACATTTGGAACTGCAGTCTAACCTAAAACTTCATTCCATAGATCTTTCGTCTTATTTCAACATTTGTTTCCACCAAAAAAATCCTATCCAAGCATGCTTTCTGTATATATATGTTCACATATTTCTTACCTCATTATTTATTTTCCATTATCTTACCTCATGATTTATTTCCAAGAAAATCCTACGTAAACCTGTTGTCCCTAAACCGTACTTTTTTGCTCATATCCTCTTTCAAAATACTTTTTTGGCCAAACCATTTTCTTATAGCTTCTCAATGCATTTCTTCCAATTCATCACAACTCGTTCTCCCATATAGCCTACCGCATCTTAAGCTAACTTAAATCTACTGAGCTCAGATGCTAAACTAAGGTACGAGGCAATGCAGCAGCACAAAACAATTAACACAAACAGCAATGATAAAAAATACAAATGGCAAAGCAAGCAGCATAAATTAGCAAAGCAAATGCAATATTACAACTAATATAAGGCAATGCGCAGCAAACAAGAAAAATAAATCAGTAGTAAAACTAGATTAATAAAGTAATACAAATTGAAATTTAAGAACACTATGCCTGGCGAATAGCAGCAGCAAATACAATAACTTATATCTAATCACGAAAAAGCTCAAGCAGAAAAAATATTATAGTAAAGATGGCCATGTCTAATACCTATGTCACATCTTAACACTAGAGTGATGCATCACTGTAACTTGCTCTAGCAGACAAGTTACCAAGTCACTGACAAAAATTATGTATGCAATTCCTGTGAAGTGGAAATGTCTTTTTGTGCTCCCTCATTTTTTTTGGACTACATCCATCATAAAGTTATTTTTTACTGGATATGTAGGCATAAAATATTTATATTAGTACATCTATAAAATTTTATTTTAACCAATGCTGCAGTGCAGCTAGGAACTAGATATTAAACAAAATAGGCAAGGCAAGGTGTGAAACGTCATTCACTAGCCATATGGCATTTCATAATGCAGTAAACAATCTTTCAATTAGCAAGACAATAGATGTGAAATGTTTCTCATCATTTCATGAGGCATTTTAGTAAATATCTCAAATTACGAACTCCACAGTGTAATCATATGTTTTCAAGCTTGAGCGGGTCGTTTTTGCGATGCTTTCTAGAAAGGAATGTAAATAGCGAGGTTAATGTCTCTTTTTTATTTCTCCATCTAATGGCTTTTTCTTCAGGCAGGTGGCACAGCTAGGCGCTCACGACGCATTACGTGAAGGTCACTTAACTTTCTTACCGAAATATTTACGACAGCAGTGACAGTCTCATATAAAAATTTCACAGCTCCAGAATTTGCATTGCAAATATGTAGAAACAAAATCCTATAAATATAACAGTGTCCAAAAATATTTTCGTTGGCATTGTAATACATTCACACATTTACACATTTCATAATTCTTAAAGTATGATTCTTGGTTTCCAACATACTTTTTCACAAGTCTGAGTCCCTAACCACTGCTCATTATTCCTATCCTTATTCGTCGACACTTCTTCAATATTTCATCATAACAGAGACATAGCATAATCAAATAACTCATATAGCATCAGCTTATTGATCATAAACATACCGAAACAGCATAATACACATAATCATCGTAATAATAACATCATAACACCTCAGTTAACTCTCAAAATCGTCGTAGCTTCCTCCAATAATTTCAAAACCTAAAAAAAATACTCTGCTCATGTCAAAAGTGTCATCTGCCTCAAACGTACTTTAAAAATCGTGATCCCATACCAAATATATCATTCAAAGCTCTCATAATATCACAATGGGTCTGAAAAAAATATGAACAGTTCACAAAGTACAGACAAAATACAATTTCATAAGTGTGAAGTTATGCAACCGTGTAACTGCGTAAACATCTGTCACTGACATAGTAAAAAAAAGTTTGTCTCTCAGTTAAATGATCAGATATCTGTGTAATTTATGTGTTAGAGAAATATGGTACCGATTTGTGAAGTTGTATAAGCAAATACCATATCAGCTAGGGCTCCTTGTGCTTGCCAAACACATGGTACACAAAGTAAACGTGTATCCCCCTGAGGATTAATGTAATTATACCCTCAGGTGTTACAGATTACAGCAATGGAATGAAATGTATCACGGAAAACTTTCTTTTTAATTGAAAAATCTTTAAAAATAAATGTTTTAAGTACAAAATTAATCACTGAAATACGTGTCCTGTAGCGCTAAATGTGCGTCTTGCTGTAAGATAATTCTGTTGAAGTGTCGTACTTATCGTCCTCTGTAAGCAAAGTTCTGCTGAAGTCAATATACTCACCTCATCATAAACAAAAGTGAGATGCTTTGCGTATAGATATCGTAGTTATTACGTTTATTGCCGTGATGAAGAAAGTACTATAATGTAACGTATTGTTGTGCTACAGAAAAGGCTGTCTCCTCGTAGCTATACCACAAAATTTGCTACTAAAACATGTTTTACTTTCCAGAATAATTCAGAAACACTGTGCAGATATAAAACAGAAACACCGCAAAAGCAACATTGTAAATTGTCACTCATTAGTAGCGTCGTGATAAAATCGTGTAGCTGTCACATAAAATAACCACTGTGTCATCTGGTATCTCACAGAATGTATTTGTAAGTAAACCAAAATGTTGCATTAAAATCTCATTAGCAGTACCAGTATATGTTCTAAGTAAGTAAGCCTTATAGTCGTTATGTAATCGTGCAACTAACAAGCAAGAATGTACACACACAATAACACTGTGACATCTGTTCACTATAACAATGCATTCGTAATTTCTGTTTAAATAAGTTCTCTTGGTTCTTTACTGAATATTTAACTTCAAACATTGTTGCATGTTAACAGATTCTAAGTCTGACAAAGCATACTAGTAACGTGAAGTGAAAGATTTTATGGCAAAGACTAAGTTAAAAGGGAGATTATCTCTCAATAAACGGTTTTACATGTTAAATGTCGTGCAATCCTTTTACCCTTCCTAGTGCGCAGAGTTTCAACTTCAAAGCAATTATCATGTTGTGTAAGTCAGTAATGAATGCTAAAATTTTTCTCAAGGTTAGCGTTTATGTTATCTTTCTCGGAGCCAGCGGGCGCACGTGGCTGCATGCGGTGCGAGTCATTGTCTGTCTCTTTGTTGGCGCGCGTCGTTATTGGGATTAGGAGACCTAACTTCTACAAATTCACCTTGACGAGAAGGCCCTGCCCTGTTTGAAGCTCGCCAGTTCTGATGGAATTCTGGTCTGTCGTTTTGTCGGTAATTTACATAGTTTCTTGTTTGTCGGTCATGTGGTGGAGAATGTCTCCCAGAATCGTAACTGCGTGGTGGACCGTTGCGACTGAAGTTATTCTGTCTCCCTTGATAATAATTATTTTGGTTCCCATATTGTCTGTTTCTCTGATTGTCTCTGTGATAGTCACTACCGCGGAGAGGTGATATTTCCCTGTAATTATTACTACTCTGCCATCGGTTGTCATACGGGTGGTGTCTGTTTTGGTCACGATTTGTGTTGTGAGAATAGCCTTGTCGTGTCCAGTTATTATTTCTTTCATCGCTGAATTGTGATGGATGTGACCTGTAATTGTTATGCTCCTGTTTTCGCGTCCCGCGATTGTCAGTGTCAATTTCTAATTCTAGTAAGAGTCCCTGAAAAGCTTCAATGTCGCCTTTGCAACGTCCTGCCAAAGTAATATGTCATAAATGTTCAGGTAATTTGATTAAGCTGTATGGGTTTGACAGGTACTGATTCTTGTGCAACATGTCTTCAAAAGACTGGAAAATTCAGATTGTTCGAAATGTTTCATCATTATGACACTATGTTTTACTCGGTCTTGTGTAGCTTGAGACCAATATGCTGAGAGGAAGGCATGGTAAAATTCTCCTTCACTGTGACAATTGTAAATGACCAAACGCATTCTTACAGCTGGTTCATTCTCTAAATAGCCACACATAAATTCTAATCTGTGCTCTAATGACCAGTTGGGAGGAAAACGATGAGAGAATTGATGGAGCCACGCTTGTGGATGAATGTCGTTGCCAGAATTCTTAAATGTTTTAAATTTACGTGTAGTAATGAACAACTTATAGTCAAAATCATCATGTCGGCGAGTCGCATATCGGTCATTGTTACGTTGTTCTGGCGGTTCCATTTCAAAATTCGGTGCACCTTGCCAATTTGTTTCATAATTTCCGAAATGCGCTGTGTTATTATTTTGTGGTTGTTCCGTATTTATAAGTCCCTCTTCCCGTGTTGGAGCGCGAGTGTCCTCTGAAATATGTAATTTTTGTATTACTTGTGCCAACTGATCTTGTACTTCCCGGATTTCTCTTTTGTGTTGCGTATTAATTTGATTCTGATTTTGTTTGAATTTCTTAATTTGTTCATACTCTTTTGTGTCAGTCATGGCTACAGGTCTTGTGTCATTCAGATCATCATCTACCTTTGTAGATAAGTTAGTGAACTGATCCGAAAGTTCGGCTACTTTCTCCCATAGTCTACTTATTTCCTCAGTGTGTTTTTCTGAACCAAGTTTCAGAGTATCTACTGTGTCCTTTAAGTTTTCCTGAGTTTTTGCAAGCTGCATAACCGAATCGGTAGATGCAGCTGAGTCAATTTTAGCTTGCAAGATGTCGTGATTTTCATGAACAATAGTTTGCAGTTCCTTTATGGCTGCTTCGTGATTCTGTAATGCATTTTCATGACGCGAAAAAATAGGTTGGAAATGCTCACAAATTTGTGTTTTTACGTCATTACAAACTTTTTGACATTTCGATTCGATTTTATGTAACTCAGTAGTTAAATCTTCACGTGTTTGTTCAAGCATGGTGTGAAGATTTTGTTCCATTGCGTCTAACTTTTGAAGATTTTGTCCCATTTGTTTCTGATTTTGTTCAAGCGTTGTGTCTAACTTTTGAAGATTTTGTTCCATTGTGTCTAACTTTTGTAGCCTTTGTCCCATTTGTTGCATTAACTGTAATAACAATGCACTGGTGTCTGAAACATGTTCTTCAGTGCTTTTCGGCAGTGAATTTGCACCGGCAACATTCACATTTTGACAAGCGGAAAATGTGTCTTGACTCATTTAAGAAAACGGTGAGAACCCAAAACCTGAGTCCACAGTATTTGCAATATTGTGTCCTGTCATTTCGGAATCCTGAGGCGAGCTGTTGCCGACCGATCGATCGATAATGCTTCCCTGTTCACTAATTGTTTCACTGTCTACACCATTATTTGCCGCCTGCTCCATTTCCCTATGCACACTTACCAAATTACTACTTTGAATGTCTGTTAATTCATTACACAGTGGTGCTGATAAGCTACGCTCGTCGTCACTATTATTTCTCGGTTTACTTTGGAGGCTAGTGCTACGTTTTTCTCACACCATTATTGTCACAATATTTCACACGATAACACAGAAAAGCACAATTTGAAGAGCAAAAATAAGAGAACACATTAACATAGCACTGAAAAAAATATCTAGTTAATTGCAAGCGCAGCTGCGAAATACTTGGTGCAAATTTACATGCATGCCACAACAGTTTTACTGTACAATAATGAAAGACTGCAACTACAAAGGAGATTCTCTCTACAATTACGCGCTAGCAATAAACTAAAGCTACACTAATTACACAAACTACAAGAAAAAATCAGAAGATTCCAGTGAGGTATACTCGGCTAAGGGTCGACATGTGGAACGTCCCCTTAGAACAATTATACATGACTGTGCTTAAACTGACACACAATATTTTTAGCGCAAAGCAATCTGACTTTCAAAAATCCCTACAAAAGAATGGCCCTGACTAACATTAACCTATACCTTTCACAATTCACTTACCTCACAAATATCTTCGTTACTCAGCTACAGCAATACAGCGAGCGCCACTACTGCCAGCAAAATATAAGATTCAAACTACCGAAGGCACTAACTACTGATAGGCATAGATAGCAAATGAAAGATTTTAATAGAGAACAAACAATGTATTTACCTTAATAGTCATAATATATATAGCAGTTCATGACATCCAGTCTTACAAATTTCAAAACTCCGCCATCTCTCTCCCCACATCCACCACTGCTGGCGGCTCACCTCCAACTGCGCAACGCTACGCGCTGTTAACATCCAGCTGCCCAACACTACAATGGCAGATATTCCAACAACAATGCAAACCAGCCACAGACTGCACACAGCACATACAGAGGGCTACGTGGCGTTACCAATATAAAAACTTAAACAGCCTACTTACACATTGAATGTCAAAAGGTTGGATAATAACCTACCCACACATTTAGTACATGAGAGTTTTTTCATTGGTTCAAAAAGTAAATTTATTCTCCACCAACTCAGTCCATAAACTAACTATGACAATGTAGATTTAAATGAGCTGATGAAGATTTTTAATCATTTTTCTTTGCTAAGAATTTATTCAAATGTAGAGATAACGATTTTAATTTTCATCAGTTCAATATGTCCAAGAGTTAAATATTTTGTTTTTGAATGTCAAAAGTAACTGAACATGATTGTTGTGTATCAATTGACTCCCGAAAGCACAGTTGATAAATTATGTGTAGAATAAAAAAGGAATAGCTGTTTTGTCTTTCTAGGATAGAACCCAAACTTTCATTTATATTAATTCATGCATTCTAGTTAAGTGTCAGCAGCATTTATAATGATTTTTGCTACGATCTGCACCTGATATTAGCTGCCTTACAGGGTCACATTCATATTTATGTAGAATGTCTGTCTGACACCCTGGGCTTGAGAAAACAGTTCAGATGTTTTGTCCATTTGCGCGCTAGGTGGTAAGTTAAGTTTGCACACATTAGTACACTAACTGTGCAGATACAGATGCGCGAACCATGACAATACATATTACAAAAATTAATGTATGTACGTAAATGTGTGTGTGTAATTCACATCTCCTCCTAAATTACTGGACCGATTTCAACCAAACTTTCTACACATATCCCTTTCTGTCAGACACCAAACGCTGTGGTGGTAAGAGCCACCTATCAATCATAATTCAGGATTTATGAGATCATAAACGATTAGATGCGTGAAAAACGGTCGCATCATTCATGACGTTTACATTTATTACTTCTGTGCTACAAACTCTATTCGCAATAAATTTCGCAGACATTATCCACATATGGTGCTGAACGCATTTACAAAATGATACCATGGTACCACACATCGTACAAGCGATATGACGTCATAAACACTGAGATGCATGAAAAACTACCGCCTTGTGCATGACGTTGAAATTTATTAATTCTTTGCTACTAACTCTATTCGCAACATATTTTGCAAACAGTATCCACATATGCCACTGAATGTACCTACAACATTAGGTCACCGTATGACACAAAGATAGGGACATGTGACGTCACAAACGCTGACATGCGTGGAAACATGCCGCATCATACCTGAAGTTTTAATACATTTATTATTTGCTACTAAGACACTCCTAGAGTCGTGACATATTAAGGAAGTCCCTGGCACCTGGCAGCGCGTTTGATAGCTTTCAACCGCGAAGCGCAAACGGCTGTACCTGAAAATAATAACGTTCTATAGAGCTATGAAGAGGCGTTGCCATAGAGACATCTACAAAATTGCGTTGTAGTCACGGGAAGCTGTCGCGCACAGCGTTCAGAAGCTGTCTGAGATCGTCTCACACCGAACTACTGCAGCAGGACGTGTAAGGATCCGTTTATAATAGAAAATTAGTTAAATGAATGCCTGGGCAACACTGGGTTGTCAGCCAGTATTTAATATATTGTGGTAGCAATATTGAAGGCATTAGACATTAGAGTTCGTAGTAATAATTTTAAAAGGATCGCGAATTAGAACTGAAGTATAACGTAGTGCGAATATTTTATTAGTATGTACTCGTAGTGTACAAAGTGTGGGAGCACGCAGACGAACAGTTGCGTGAGCACAGTACAGGGGCAGCAGCAAAGACTCTAGTGTGCACGTAGTCATTTACTCTTTGCTTTGTGTTTGTTTTTGTCTTAGATGTTCTATGTTAATGTCTGGCTCATTGCTTCACAATAAAATTGAACATTACGAATAGGAACGAGTCTATCATTAATAGAATGGAGTTACGTAGTGGCTACAAAGTGGTGATCCCAAAGTCAAAAGAACACGTACGCCAAGAGGCAGAGGACAAGGACAACGAAGGTACAGTCGTGGGCAAAACGAGCGAGACCCCTCGCCTTTTCGTTATGCTGATCCGCACAGCTTTAAAGTCTGCTACACAGCATAACAGGCAAGGCGAGCAAGTGCTAGCAACATACTATGCACAGGCGTGAAATTGAAAAATTATCCGAAATGTGTCAGACTGTTTTCAATCATGTGTAAGACTATATTAATGCTGATTAGTGTGTTAACCACAACACCTAAATATAAGATATAAATGAATGTAGAAACGCTAATTAGTATGAACTGTACTAATAAAAATGAATTTCAGCTTACCGAGATAACAGAATTGTTTTAGTAAGACAAAGTATCCCAGATTGTTACGAATTAGCAAAATATTATTCGCATTCGGCTGCGACATGGTCTGTGTCAACGTTCAGACCAGTCATACTGGATTACCGTTGCTGACCTACCATGAAAGTGTGCAAATTTAGCAATGCGTGAAGGTTCATAACGAAATTCAGTTAAAAATCATTCAGTGCCACACTTAAGTCAATTCAGTCATTGACATAAGCGGAAAAAGTTACAAAAGTTTCATATCGACATCCACAGGGCGCCGGTACAGAATAAAGGTAGCAAGAAAACGTATTGGTGGCGCGAGAATTTCTTAAAATTCCTTTACTGATAGTCTATCAGCCTCCATTAGAACCGAAAACAAAATAGACCTCCCTTGCAGTAGCAAACACCTTTCACTACGCTAACAGACAACCCAGGCAAACAGCCCTCTATTATTACTCCACATGAATAAGCCGGCAATTTCGCAATGAAAATGGCAAAATGATCTTCAGAGTCTGTTGCATAGAGCTTTCTGGACTCAAAAACATGAGTTGTCTACCTTTATATTACCGCTTATGTGACAATCATTCGGGATATTTATCGAAATAACAAAAAACTGTTATTAGCGAGTAAATTTAGTAGGATTATTCTGCACCCCCTCCCCCCCCCCTGGAAATAAACGGCGACGTAGCTGCCAAACGTATTCTACAGTGTTTCGAATTCTCCATTAGACGTGCCCCAGCCAGAAAACGTTCATTAGCCGAAGTGTTCCTTAAGGTAGCTAGCAATGGGAATGCTCGCACATCTAAAACGCGGTGGCATTAATAGCGGGATCCGAATTACCACGTGTATAGGCAAATGGATTTTATTTGCATTCCTAGGAACGTGATTTGGATCGAAAGCGTAGCTACGATTAATATGCTGATGTATCGACTGCAACTGGAACATTTCGAATAAAGAGCAGGGGGAATTATTATGCGGCCCTCATCTTCAGTAACTGTGGTAGCTATTTTAGTTGTTAGGATTTCGTCACGTAAATCGGTAGAAATGGAACCCTACTAGTCTCACTTTCTTGACCGTCTATCTGTCTACCCAACCCTTAAAACCCGTTTACCTCGAGTACGGGTGGACATAATAAGCGGAAATGTATCGCACTTCCTGCAGTAGACGGTCCCTTTGTGGTGTAAAAAAGTGAGCTATGTCAACGCAATCTAAAGATACGGCCGTTTATGTATAGAAAATGTATGCGAAAGGTCAAAAAATGGCTCTAAGAACTATGTCACCAAACTGCTTAGGTCATCAGTCCCCTACATCTAGAACTACTTCAGCCTACCTAATCTAACACACATCCATGCCCAGGGAAAGATTCGAACTGACTGCGCAAGGAGCCGCACGGTCCGCGATATGACGCCGTTGAGCGCATGGCTAACCCGCACCAGCAAGCTGTTAATATCATCTGGTGTCACTAAAACGTTATTCACTTCTGGGCAATGATTTTCTGCGCAGTTCATTTAAGAAAGAATAATTAAAATATATTTGATGATACAGAAGAGGAAGGACGCCTAATTCATTTCCCCTTGTCTTTATTCATGATGTTAGATTCGCAATCTGAGCATACGTACTATCCATAACCACACTTTAGATCCAAGTCATAATCATAGATATGCCAATACAACAAATTGGCTTATACTTGAGGTATTTCGTTTCCCACGAAGTGGCAGACGATGCTGTGGCGCCTTCGAAGCGCGAGTTTCTCCAGCACATCAGCTGAGCGAACTGGCATAGTATGTTGGTAGCACTTCGTCGCCTTGCCTGTTATGCTGTCTAGCAGACTTTAAAGCAGTGCGGATCAGCATAACGAAAAGGCGAGGGGTGTCGCTCGTTTTGTCCACGTCTGTACACTACAACATACGCCAAACGGCAGAAGCTCTACAGCACGATCAGTACACCGGCAGGGTACGCTGCGCGGTCAGGTTCGGGAATTATGGAACGACGATCGACACCACGGAATGGATTCAGCGAAGCGGGACAGTGATATTACCAGGACAAAATCCGCGGCCGGAACACAGATACGAATGGAAGATTCCCTGGGACAACGCATGGCCGATAAACCGGAACTTTGGTTCTCCATGTTAGAACCGGCATTCATGCATAATCGGCTAACTGACGACCGGAGAAAGTTCATGATAGCGTCAAACAGTCTGGATGCCAGGGCAGTGATATTGGTTGAAGAGATAATTAGACGGCCGCGGGAAAGGCAGAAATATACAACATTGAGGTTTTTTTTTTTTTTTTTTTTTTTTTTTTTTTTTTTTTTTTTTTTTTTTAATAAGCCGGCTTACTAAACCGCTAGATCAAAGAATCTGCCAGGTGTTACGAGGTGAACGTAGAGGTGACAGAATTCCCTCCGAATATTGGAGGCATTTGCTTGGAATCGTGACGGAAAATGAATTTTCGAACGCTACACTTCATTCCGTTTGGACACCACAGCTTCCGTCTGCAGTAAGAGCAGCTGCGGCAGTGAATGACGGATACGATAGGCATCGCAGATATTTTCAAGAAATGATTAAGTGACCTTCATATGAGCTATAGGACATGTTAACTCAAAATTTTGAATTTTTCTTTGGGACTATGTTTATCAGCGCCATCCTTAATCCCCATAATCATCATTCTCATGATCATTTACAGTTAAACATCTACTGATGGATAAAGGCATCGTTTATACTTCTATACGCATTACGGTAATCTGTTCGCGCGGTCTAGGGCGTCTTGTCACGGTCTGCGCGGCTCTCACCGTCAGATGTTCGAGTCCTCCCTCGGGCATGGTTGTGTATGTTGTCCTTTAGCGTAAGTTATTTTAAGTTAGATTAAGTAGTGCGTAAGCCTAGGGACCGATGACCTCAGCAATATGGTCCCATAAGACCTTACCACAAATTTCCAAATTTCTGTTGTGTGGTTCCATATTGCTACTGCTGTTTTTTTAATATTATCTAGCCACTTTCCATAAGATCATTTTCGTGGACTTTTCTTTTATAATCCAGCACAGAAATTCCTAGGCCCATCTTATCACACATTCATCTGGTTACTTGTTCTGCCCAATTCCATTTCACTTTCTGTGCAGTCATATTTGCGCCCATCAGGCTATTATCTTCCACTGGTTTGTATTCCTGTTTTACCGATCAGTTCGTAACAATTATCTTCCATTCCTCGCTGAATGTCCATTTGTTTGAATGCCTTTTAAACATTATTTTACTCTTAATTTAATCAATTTTCAGTGGTACTTATAAACTACTCCATTCGATTCATTCATTTCACTCTGATGTTTTTCTGCTCTAGAGAGTGAAACAGGACAAGTCGCCAACGAAACGAAGGCGGATTAAGCATGTTCCATGCACACTTTTTTCTTCCTCTATTTTCCAGTTTAAGGATGTAAAGATTTCCTCTAGTGTTGCTTAGAATAGCTTTGGTGTTATGGAATTTCTTCCTTGTCTCCTCTAACCAACCCTGTACTATATATTTTGTCACAATGTTAATAACAGCTAGAAAAGCGTTTGTGGAAAAGAGTAATTTGTTAACACCCGTTAAAAATTTACGTGACGTGATAGGTAGTCTTTTCTGAAGGTATGTGTCTGGAGTGTGGTCTTGTACGGAAGTGAAAATGTGAATGATAAGCACTTCAAACAAGGAGACAACAGCAGCATCTGTAATGTGGCACTACAGAAGAACCGGACGGAGTGGCCGAGCGGTTCTAGGCGCTACTGTCTGGAACGGTGCGACCGCTGCGGTCGCAGGTTCGAATCCTGCCTCGGGCATGGATGTGTGTGATGTCCTTAGGTTAGTTAGGTTTAAGTAGTTCTAAGTTCTAGGGGACTGATGACCTCAGCAGTTGATTCCCATAGTGCTCAGAGCCATTTGAACCATTTGAACTACAGAAGAACGCTGAAGGTTAGATGGGTAGATCGATTAACTAACGAAGATGTTCGGTACCGAATTGGGGAGAAAATAAATTAATAAATTTATGGTACAACTTGACTAAAGATATTTGTTGACAGCATACATCCTAAGGGTATCAGATCAATGGAATTGGAATGGATGGAAGGGGGCGCGGGGGGGGGGGGGGAGAAGAGGAAGAGATTATAGCTGAAGACCTAGGTACGAATAGATTATGCAGTTTCAAACGGTTGAAGGCTGCAGTAGTGACTGAGAAATGGAGAGACTTGTACAGGTTAGACTAGTGTAAAGAGCTGCTGTAAACCTGTCCGCGGATTGAGGACCACGACAGTTACTATCCTTCCTGATTTGGTGTATCTTTCCTTGCATTCCAATTTTTTTTGTCACTGTTATTGTTGTCAATGACTTCTACCTTATCCAGCAGTACATCGTTAACAGAAAATACGCTTCTAATTCAAATTAATTTAGGTATTTTTCTGCAAAGATGCTCACCCATGCACATTAACACTGTCATTCAAATTATGTGAATTCAGTTGTGTTACGCGTATTATAATATGAGGGAAGAGCGCTTTTAAACATTAAAAGAAAACAAAAACGTTACCGGGTCAATACCCCTCAAGCCTTTAAACTGCCGTGTATGTAAATAACAACACACCACAAATTTTTCGAGACAGTGTACCATATTCGCTTCCTATCCATTTTTGTTATTTGGTGACGCAGAACGATTGTACAGCTTTGCACCATGACTTTTACTTTACTTTTGGATGATCGGAAACCAGTCACAGTCCTTCAGTCCAGTGCTGGGCCACGCCCAGAGCTTCTTTCTTGTCCAGCCACAAATCGTCGATGTTGCATCTGTAGGGACATTTTGGACAGGCCAGGAGGTGTTCCATGTTTTGCACATCACCGCAATCGCACTTGCCATCATCCACGTTACCATGCCCCCATCTGATTATATTTGTTTTCATTGGGCCCCACCCTTATTCTCAAGCTGTTCAGCGTCCTCCATGTCTTTAAAGTTTGTTGTGGACTCACCAGGCACTACCTGTGTTGGTGGACAATCAGGTGGCGGTTCTTTATTGACCGTGTCTAACAAACTTTTACGGAATCTCAACCGTCCAACCTCTCACTTAGTACCAAAGAGTGGATGGGAGCCGGGACTCGCAAGACCAGCAGCTCTGTTAGGTTTTGGTAGGGCGTGGATTTCATACACCCTGTTATGATTCGAAATGTTTTATTAAGGTTTATGTCGACCCTCTTCGGGTGGGTTGAACTGGTCCACATCGGACAGGCGTGCGTCGTATTTAGCTCTAGAGAAGCATAGTGCTTGGGCGGTGGTTCTCAGGATAGTAGGTTTCGCTCCCAGTTTGCTGTTTATGAGTTTCTTCAAAACATTGTTTCTGGAGGCCACCTTTCACCTCTATAGCTAATTCTTGGTTTCAGAATTTTTCTGCTCGCTACCTATAACTCTGCTTGTTCTTCTATTGCTTCGATTTTTACTTTTGTTTTTTGCCTTATGAGAAACGACATCCAGAGTTTTTAGGGTTTCATGTGTCTGGGCCCTTATGCTTCGCTATCGTTCCATCAATTCAAATTTTTATGCACAAATAGCCATTTTCATCAAAATTAACTGTTAGTAAAGAAAGAAAGGTTTAATCTGACTTTATCCAGCTTGTTGTTTATATTCATCACAACTTGCGTTTGTGATAACTGGTGTAATCTAAAGCAAAGCGCATACATTCTACCAATTATTCAGCAGTAAAACTATTGTCATAATGTATAGACAATATCCAGAGTAATGTGGGAGAACTATCGAAGAACATATGAGTTAACGAAATTATTTCTGAAAGAAAACACGATAGGTTAAATTGCTATGAACAGTCTACATTTCTAATCAGTCAGTTTCCTTAAGTAGGGCATGCAAAATAGTAATCGCCTCCAAGATTCAGTGAATATTTAATGTTGGTCTTACGCTGTGTTTTGACTATAAACTATGCACGTTTTTGTTTTTGACAATCTTTATGATAAATGAATATTTCACAAATGTCATTACACAGTAACAGTGAATATTAAATATATTTATCATGCAATGAAGCAAAACCATTAATTACTTCGAGAAAACCGTAACTAAATGTGAAATAACAATTCAGATACTTTAGGTAATGTTCTTATTAAAACCATTCTGGGTATACCGCCGCTTCATCTTATACTGAAAAACTGGAATAAACCGAAGTTTCGTCCGAGCTACAGCGGCCTTCCTCTTTGCCCTGAGGAACACTGCTCCTACTCGTCCGAAACATCGGTTTATTTTAGTTTTTTAGTATTTTAAGCATTTTATTAGAAGGTGCAGCAATGCACCCAGAAGTATTTTAAGGAGAGTGACACCGGTCATCGAGGAGCACGAGTTTATATTAGATGATATGTTGTTTCATGATAATGTCTTCTCATTTATAAACGGCAGAGTGCTGCGAACGACACGGGCATATTTAATGTTCAGGTTGTTTTATGTAACCACTACTACATCGGAAAACAGTATACTAATGGAATTATTTGCTACAGCTACACAGATTTTTTTTTCAGGCAGTCGTTATTTTGCAACTGTTTCTCATTTTGTAGCCCGACGATTATGTTTGTTCTCGCAAAGCTCTGTGACGTATTATACCAAACTTCAAAAGAAATATATGTCGCCGCTATCTGCTGAATGTAGCCATGAATTATTCCCATCAGTCATTATCTTCCTAGTATTGCTGTTATCAGATAAACGGAAGCATTGTACGATTTATGTTGGCAAACGGATTTCGACTACGTTTAGAGAATTATAATTTTTAATGAAGGGCAGAAGAAGTTACTTTTGGGTCAGAGTCATACATGGAGCGACCCTTAGGACTACACTTCTATTCTTTTAAACACTTCATTAAATCTTAATTGCTAGGTATTAGTTTTGTAGTTAATCAAACTGTTACGTTTCACAATCAGCTTATAACTATTGAAGAGAGTGATATTTTCTGAAAGTTCCTGTCTGGTCTTGTTCGTGATATCTCAGTTGATTGTGAACGAAGTTTTTTGAAAGAAATCACTATTTCTTCTTACCTTATTTGTTTCCACTAGACAATTGGATCCTTCCACTTCGTCAACGATTATCAACGGTTACTGCACCTATGGAATCGTCAAGAATTTCGGCGCTGGTCACTAATCACCAAATATTTTCACTGTTTCTCTACAGAGCCAAGAAAAGTATTTCTCATTCCACACAGTCACTACTCAATGTATCTGAACTCTAGATCAAAGGAACAACTATGTAGCATCACTGGTAACGAGGCGGTGCAGCGTTCCGCTACAGATTAACCGTTTCTTTATGTGGTTGCGTCAGCCGTATCAGAAGATTTACCGCGCTGTTACCGCCAGCGGACGCAAGTGGCAACTGTCGCATTGCTGATTTCGAAGTCCGGCCGACGGCCGCCAACTGTAAGCTTTCGTAGTATTTTCGTTCTATCACGGTCGCCAACTGTAAGGTCGTGTTGTATTTTCGTCCTGTCGTCTGAGCCAAACAGTAAGGTCGCTGTATTGCTTCAATCGAGCCATTATTACACGTAGAAGCTAGTATGGATACTGTCGTGCGGCGGCCTAAGAACTACAGTTGTGTCATTCGTTCAGATTCGACAACCATGCTCAACGAAGTAATAAAAATCAACTAAAACCACACTTACAGCACTTCCACAACGTGATATTTGCAGCGATCTTACGAAATGTCTCTAACTTAGTTTGCCGTCATATTAGCATGCACAATATGTATTTCATGAACATCATTCAGCCGGCCGGAGTGGCTGAGCGGTTCTAGGCGCTACAGTCTGGAACCGTGCGATCGCTAAGGTCGCAGGTTCGAATCCTGCCTCGGGCGTGGATGTTTGTGATGTCATTAGGTTAGTTATGTTTAAGTAGTTCTAAGTTCTAGGGGACTGATGACCTCAGATGTTAAGTCCCATAGTGCTCAGAGCCATTTGAAGCATTTGAGCATCGTACAGGTTGCAGTGAAGAGCAGTTAGCCTCTTTTCTTCTCTAGATGGACTCCTTGCGAAGGTTCAGGATTTGCAAATTGAAACGTAGAAGTTATCCTTCGTACTATAATATATAAACTGGCACAACCTTTGAAATCAAATTAAGTAAACACTGTCGAGCTTCAGAGTCTAAATAAATCTTCATTTCTCATGCATCTGTCCAGAAACAAAAGGTTAATAATGTGCCATTTTCCACCTCGTCGACAAACGTTAAAATATGAGTATTTTTGAGGGCATTAAAATGATCATTTCTGTCACTCAGTCCTTAAGTTATTTCACTGGAAGTGGATTGAAGTTAAGACCAAAATTTCTAGCAACGTTCGCATAGTTCTGTGTACCTATACTATCAGAAGTTAATAAATCTCTTCATGACGCATACACTCCTGGAAATTGAAATAAGAACACCGTGAATTCATTGTCCCAGGAAGGGGAAACTTTATTGACACATTCCTGGGGTCAGATACATCACATGATCACACTGACAGAACCACAGGCACATAGACACAGGCAACAGAGCATGCACAATGTCGGCACTAGTACAGTGTATATCCACCTTTCGCAGCAATGCAGGCTGCTATTCTCCCATGGAGACGATCGTAGAGATGCTGGATGTAGTCCTGTGGAACGGCTTGCCATGCCATTTCCACCTGGCGCCTCAGTTGGACCAGCGTTCGAGCTGGACGTGCAGACCACGTGAGACGACGCTTCATCCAGTCCCAAACATGCTCAATGGGGGACAGATCCGGAGATCTTGCTGGCCAGGGTAGTTGACTTACACCTTCTAGAGCACGTTGGGTGGCACGGGATACATGCGGACGTGCATTCTCCTGTTGGAACAGCAAGTTCCCTTGCCGGTCTAGGAATGGTAGAACGATGGGTTCGATGACGGTTTGGATGTACCGTGCACTATTCAGTGTCCCCTCGACGATCACCAGTGGTGTACGGCCAGTGTAGGAGATCGCTCCCCACACCATGATGCCGGGTGTTGGCCCTGTGTGCCTCGGTCGTATGCAGTTCTGATTGTGGCGCTCACCTGCACGGCGCCAAACACGCATACGACCATCATTGGCACCAAGGCAGAAGCGACTCTCATCGCTGAAGACGACACGTCTCCATTCGTCCCTCCATTCACGCCTGTCGCGACACCACTGGAGGCGGGCTGCACGATGTTGGGGCGTGAGCGGAAGACGGCCTAACGGTGTGCGGGACCGTAGCCCAGCTTCATGGAGACGGTTGCGAATGGTCCTCGCCGATACCCCAGGAGCAAAAGTGTCCCTAATTTGCTGGGAAGTGGCGGTGCGGTCCCCTACGGCACTGCGTAGGATCCTACGGTCTTGGCGTGCATCCGTGCGTCGCTGCGGTCCGGTCCCAGGTCGACGGGCACGTGCACCTTTCGCCGACCACTGGCGACAACATCGATGTACTGTGGAGACCTCACGCCCCACGTGTTGAGCAATTCGGCGGTACGTCCACCCGGCCTCCCGCATGCCCACTATACAGCCCTCTCGCAGTGTCCGGAGCAAGCATGGTGGGTCTGACACACCGGTGTCAATGTGTTCTTTTTTCCATTTCCAGGAGTGCATTTCACTTGGAGGTACTGCAAAAGTGTGTCTAATTGCAAATTCCGTTTGCTCTATACATGTACTAGGCGCATAAGCTTTTTGATAACTTTTAAACATCGTTATGAGTTAAAGTAACCTCTCCTTCTTCGGTCACATCCAGTATTAAAGTAACCTATTTTACCATACAGCATGTTCTTACAGAGGGTAATTTGTTCGTGCGTATACAGGGTGATTCACGAAGATACGCAAATATTTTAATACGTTATTCTACAAGTAAAACTGAAGAGAAAAGTTCAGGTAAACTTATGTCCGCAAATTTTGCCTGAAGTTTAGCAACTTCGCTAACATGAAGTCATCGCAAAGCTGTACGAGTTTAAAATAAAGCACGATTTCCACTTATTTTGTTGTCATTGATCTGGTGAATCTAACAAAACGTCCCAGACATGTATCTGCAGTAGTTTTCCAGAACATCCAGAGAAGCAAAGAAGTAATTTCGTAAAATTTTTAATTTATTAACTACTTGGCCAAATTTGTTTTTTAAATTCCAGTTTTCAACAGAAGTTGTAGATAATTTAATTTTGGATAAATGATGGTGATAACGTTTGTTGAAACTGTATGAATGTGTCGGATAATCTGCTTTTGTTAATACCATAGCACACGTGAATTCATGTTAAACCGGAAAAAACAAAACTCAGTGTTATGGAAGTTGTACAGGAAACGACTGAAACAACTCACTAACGGTTGCCACTCCTCGCAGTCAGGTCTTCGAAGGAAGCACGTGGGGTACGATTTAGAATTCACGACTTCCAGGAACATATGACCCAGTATGCCAATATCTTTTATATTTGAGAGATGCATACGATGTCTGAAGATGGCATAGTGGAATGCCGAAACTGGTGGCAAAAATAAAGTAAAATAACATCTCAACTGCACGGCTGTTGTTGAATTTCATTGTTAAATAAAAATTCTTCCAGTGGTTTGGAGAAGCATAATGGTGTTGCTCTTGGCTTCATGGTGTGGGTAGCGATCTGGTGTGACTTCAGGCCACGGCTGATAGTGACTGACGGAACTCTGGTTGCGGCACGGCGATACATCACGGACACAGACATCCTGCGTCCTCACGTGATACCCCTAATGCGACCATGGAGGTAGAATAAGGGGAGATGACGCTACAGACTTACGCTGTAAGTTGTTTTGAAGCCAGTGAGCGGGGCCTGCCGCCATCTTGGATCCCCCAAGACATTGGCAGACGAGTGTTTATAATTGCTTCTTGTTTGTTATTTCTGTCTTGTGCACGCGATATTCATTTTATGTAGTAAATGTTACACTGTTTTAGTGAACAACACAGCATAAGGAATGCAACTTCAAACGTTTTTCTGGTGTTAAATGCGTATTCGATACAGTAATACGACACGAAAATATGATGCTTCTGGCCTCAGTACTGTAATTACTTTTTGTTTATACACTTCAAATAACCGAGATAAGAAGTATGTGCTATGAAAAGCGTGCTTTCTTAATCCATTTCTGTTCACTTTCATTGTGTTTGTGTCGATAATTGATAAAGCCAGAACTCCAAAAGCATTGATTGATAGTTTAGGGGCACCGATTTGTATTCGTTGCATTTTCAAGTCAAATGCAAATTTTAAATGTTCAAGTTTGCAAGAAACTTACCTTATTTCCTTTGATGTCCCATAGATGTAAGCAGGGATGATATAAACAAGACAGCTGTCATGTCAACAAAGTGAAAGATTCGTTAAATTACGAAGGAAAAGAACGGGATTTAAGACTGTCAGGTCCATTGTAGTTTACACATATGCTTTGTTCATAAATTGTACGTACCAAGTGACATTCAGTGTGGCAAATAACAGCAATTTACAGGGTAACACGACGACACAGTGATTAATGTAATGATCTAAATAGCCTGGACTTTGCTTTAACAAATATGAGACCCTTTAAGTAGTTATAATTTAACCACTGTAACAGGTGTTCCACACATTTTACTGAAGATTTAACTAACTACATGTAGTTACATTACTTTTATATTAAATTATTGCATTTTTAAAACATTAGTCCCCATTTCCAGGATATTTCTTGCCAGGACTTTTCAGTTACTTGAGAATAACCACACGCTGAAAAGGGAATAACCACACGCTGAAAACCAAGTGTATTGCTTACCTCCAGCGGGCTCTTCGTGTTGGATTGATAGGAAATCTGAAGTCAAATCACAGAAATAAAACCATGCTGTAAAGCTTTACAGTGCATCAGAATTTCAAGTATATATAAGGAAATAGCGCTTTAAAAAGTCCACTTACGAATGAAATGTAATTTGTTTAAACTTTAGACTACAATCAGAACGATTAGTACACCCGTAAGCGACGCAATCCGGCATTTTTTATCAAAACACTTAACAACTACACGGAATCAAACCACCAGAAGCGAATGTTTTGGGGTAGCTAACATGGCGGATCTTCACTTGGGTTGGCTTCAAATTTGTGACGTCATGACAACTCCTCTTACTTTTACCTCCATGAATGCGACGGCATCGTGGAGCCATTTTTCAACAGTACAATCTCGTGTGCGCAAGGCACTTGTCTCTACGAATTGCCTGCATAACGTTGAGGTACCCATGTGGCCACCAAGATCCCACGATCTGTCCCCGATAGAAAATGTGTGGGACCAGATCGGACAACAACTCATTTCTGGTGCTAGTGTCCAGGATATCAAGGACCAATTACAACAGTTATGGGTTAGCTTCCCTTAAGAGAGGAAAGAACGACACTATGATAGCCTTCCCAATCCAACCAGTGCATACATCCTGACCAGAGGAGATGCTATCAAGTTCTTTGCAAATTTGATTTGATTTTGTAATCACTGAAATATCATTAGAAACTCTCTCGTCCTGGGAAGTTTCAACTCGTTTGCTCCTCCCCATCTCAGTGCTTCAGCTTCTTTGCCAACCAGCACATATTATCTCACTGACCTGGCCAGACAGTCGCTAGCGTCATTGGAATTCGAGGAGGCTTTCTGGCCACAGGTCGACTGGCCTTGCGGGTTAACGATGAGGGGCCGTGTGCCAGCTAGCCTGGATGGCGTTTTTAAGCTGTTTACCACATCCGAGAAGATGAATACAGGGCTAGTACCCATGCCCCGCCTCAGTTACATGATTTGCAAAGATTTAGGAAACGTTCACCCACTTTCACACGGGATAAGTTGACGCTTGCAGATGGGCTGCACCACCAAATCTGTCTGGGGGAGGGATGATGGGCTGGGGGAGGGGGGGGGGGGGAAGGCAGTATGACGGCTAGCGACAGGAAGGGGGCATCCGATCACTCTCTACCTCTAACGTTGCCAACCCAAAGTAACATGCCGACCCCGGGAAGATGTGGATTAACAAGGACCAGAAGAAAGTAGGAGTGCACATCATCTCCTTTGCATAACTCATATAGATTCATCTAATTCCGCCCTAGATAAAAAAAATTTCCTTTTCCTCGTTGAACGCTAAATAAAAATAAACAAGTCACAAAGTGATTGGTGTAGTTATATTCACTTTTTCTCCGTTAAAATATGGCACGGAATTTCAGTATAGTAAAAGTAAATACCACTCATACAGAGATTCTGCTGTAATTCACAAGAAGAGCTACTGTCTTCGTCTTTCCAGAACATTCTTTATTTATCTGTTAATGCAAATTGTGAGGTAATGTGCACTTCATTTGGTACTATATTGTCCCTCTTTTTATTGATACTGTAAAATTTTTGGTCTTTCTTCATTTTTTGTGATCACAAATGAAGCAGGCAAGTATGATCCCCTGTAAGACACTAAACTACTAGGAGTTCTTCACATTGAAGAAGTGGGCTATTTACGGTATGGTTTGGAGCATAACACACGGTGTGAAAGTAGATTGGCTGCGTTATTTATTAGGTCCGAAAAAAGACGAAAAATTTAAACTGCTGTTGACTCTCTTACGACTCTGTGCATGTTCAATCCATTTTTATCATGAAGTGTAGAATTGACAGTGAGAATAACCGAGTTTTCACAAACGAAAGTACGTTGTTTTTGTTTTTTCGATCACCTGTCGTATGGTGGATTTGTTGCACTTAATTTAGGACGGTTGCTAGTTATTCTTTTCATTACAGTTTAGCTACTAGATCCCACATAATCAACGATATAGCTTATATACTCATATCCATACTTGCCCTTGCGGTTCTTGCCTGCAACTACAGTTTTCACCAACGACTGTCATCTGCCTTTACCTCCATTATATTCTTTAGTAGATACTTTTTGGCAGTGAATCGTTACTGGACGTCTTCATTTCTTACCCTCTCAGTCCATTTGCCCAACAATTTCATGTAACACCACGTTTCTAACCGTTTCATTTCCATCTTCTGTGTTTTCCGTGTTCCGCAACCTTCCATTGCTGTGATCCAAACAGAATTTTTTCATGTAACAAAGCGTTTTTTGGATGTAAGGAGTTTATCTTTTTATAAAATTGCTTTTGTCGTATACAATCCTTGGTACGCATCTTTTTTAACTTCCCTGCTTCCAGATAGCAAAAATCACCCATCTCTTTAGGAGCCCGTCGTCCGGTTAACCATTTAGCCATTGAACGTGCCTACCGTTTACTCACATCATACTACAGCCGCCACTCAGCACATATTCCATTTTACTAAGCACTTGACTCAATTATTGTTCACTTTCTGTGACAACTGCAGTGTCATACCCGAACCATATCGTGCTGAATTTCTGTTCGTTTGTCTTTTCAATATGCAAATGAAATATATTTACTGACAATAAGCATCTCTAAGTTAGTAATTTCTTAAATGAGCACACTTGTATCATTTTCGACAGTATTGAGTGCTTCAGTCTGCTATCCGTTAGTTGGTACTACAATGTCTAAGAATAAAAAAGAAGTTTCTTCCACTCCGTATTATCAAAAGTTTTTTTGAAGTCTACAATACAGTGAGTGTTTCATTATTTCCCCTAAACCTGCACTGTACTATTAACCGTGGGACTAAACTTGTTCATCTGCTACTAAAACTAAACTGATTCTTTTGTAATCTACTTTCAGTTTTCACTTCTGTTCTTTGATAGAGTACGTCTGTGAGTATTTTTGAGCGTGTGGTAATAGACTGATTTAACGCTAATTTTTACGTCAGCTCTACTTATCTTTGCAAGAGAAATAATTAAATTAGTTCCAGAATCAGACTGAACTACGAAATTTACATAAAATTCATCCAGGAGGTTCTGTACTTCGTGTTCCAACCTTTGGCCTGATCCCCGCAAATGTTCCGTTGGTATTTAGCCATTTCCTGTTTATTTTCCTTCCTATTGCGCGCAAAAATTTTTGAAATGCAAAAACTACGATTTAATCTCCCTGTCATCTTCTTTCAACACCTCCTCAGTTTCAATCGTACTTGTCTGTTCTGGGTCCCCAATGTACTCTTTCCACCATGTCGCCTTTTTTCTATTTCTGCTACCAAATTAAGTATACATTTCTAGCAACTCCTTATTCTGTCCTCCCTCAAGTGATTTTTATTGATTCGTGTTCAGCATTTACGCTAGTATGTTGTAATTTTGTTTCTATCATGACGTCTTTCCTCCATCCACTCTAATATAGACTTTCTACCCGTGCATTTCCGATGAATTTCATTTCTTAATGAGGTAAATTGTTACTGTTCACTTTGTATTTTAATTTTCGCCGTTTTTAATTAATTTGATCTGCTATTATCACTGCAATTTCTCGCCTTATTTTAATCCTACTTCTGTTACATTTACTGCATCTGCACTTCCCAATGACTTCTTTAAATATCATTGTTTACTTTGTCTCATACCTTTCTTCCAGGTCAGTTTAAATTTTTTCTTTTTGTTACTCATCTAGGTTCCAACGTTTCAGCTGCTTTCACTTTATCTAACTTCTTGACCGTGGGGTTGGAGCAATGACTAACACACAGAACTCGTCTGTGGCAGGACGGAAGATCAGATCCCGTTTCTTACTTTCCTTAGATCACTTGGAGCAAGTGTCAAGATGATACCTATATAATCGACACGATCACCTTCCTTCCCCATTCTTTCCCAGTTCGTGCTTACGTCCTGCCTCTAATGTCCTCGTCGTCTAGCAGATGTTTAACCCCAATCTTCACTCCTCTCTAAGCTCAATCTTCTCTCTAACCGTATCCAGTTTATAAGTTTTGATACTGTGCATGAGCATTATTTTCCAGTTTGCTTTCGAGAATTTATTTCAATATTGCTACTCCACAGCAGACTAATAGTTTTATCTCAAACTAAACTCATTGATGGAAATGTTGTGCTGTGCTAGGTTTTTTAATACCTATAACTTTACACATGGAACCTCATTTCACGTAATAGTACTCGAAGGAAATTTATTTACAGACTGAAATACGTAACTAATGTGTCACTGATATATTTTCTACAACATTTTACTGTAGGAACTATGCATCTGGAACATGGGTATTGAAGAAAAGAGATGTAAGCAGATTACAGGCAAGTGAAATGAAGTTCCTCAGAGCTAGGATAGGCGCAACAAGGAGATGTAGAATGAGGAGTGAAAGGGTAGGGGAAATAGTGTACGAGGATACTTTGCAGAGCAGGAGAGAAACAGCAAGGCTAAGATAGTATAGGTTCATAAAAAGAATGGAAAACGACAGGATTTCGAAGAAGATACATGAAACGAAGATGTGAGGCAATGACCGAGAGGAAGACCAAGGGGTAGATTGCTGAAGTGTGTGGTTCAAATGGTTCAAATGGCTCTGAGCACTATGCGACTTAACTTCTGAGGTCATCAGTCGCCTAGAACTTAGAACTAATTAAACCTAACTAACCTAAGGACATCACGCACATCCATGCCCGAGCAGGATTCGAACCTGCGACCGTAGCGATCGCTCGGCTCTAGACTGTAGCGCCTAGAACCGCATGGTCACTCCGGCCGGCGAAGCGTGTGGAGGAGTGTGTTGAAAAAAAGAGGTGATGACTGGACCAAAGTGAAGGCAGAAAGATGTTCGGAAAATTGACTGATGGCGAGGCTCATGTTCCAAACAGACCCAACCTGGTGCTGGAAACTGTTCTAGATGATGATGATGATTTAGCAGTAGAACCTGTGTCAGTAAATAATCCAGACATTAACTGTTCACAATCTATTGTTGTACAAGCACGGCTTTTAACTATGCATTTCCATATGCGAGTTCAATAATATTAAGCTGTATAGAAAAATCTAAGTATATTTGTCAGATGGTCCTTAATTTACATTTAAAGAGACTCGCAGATAAGAAAATAACTTTGGGTACGTCATTTAGCGACAGCTCACCTGCATTGCGAACTTGAGTAAAAGTGGTGGAAGAGATTGAACCTAGTCAACGATCTTTGCCGAAACAGCGTTTGCCTTCTGCCAAAAACTTAGTCACTGGGCCACGTAACCCGTTGGCTTGTCGCGCAAGCGAGGCTGGTGGTACGTGCCTGCCAGGCTGAATGAGTCTCGGCCATGACCAGCCAGCGGCGGCGGCGGCGGCTTTGGCATCACTCCTTTGCGGGTGACCGTGACCAGAGCGCGTGCGGCAGTGATCTCTATGCGCGCCGCCTCTTCATGTAAGACTTCAAAGGACCATAATCTGTAGGAAGACAAAGCGCAAATAAACTGAATTTCTTAATTCAGCGTAACACTTGAAACATACTTCTCCATATTAATAGCAACTGAAACTAGCCCAACCTTTTTCTGAGGTGCGATATTATCTACATGTGGCACGTAAGTATTTTAGATTGCATTAAATGTAGACATGCCGATTACGGAGCGATACAATGTCGTTCATATAATACAGATATTATACTCAGCAACACAGTTAGAAAAAACATTGCGACTATGAATTAAAGGTATCTCGTGGACTCAGTTAATGTCTTTACAGCATTTATCAGATTTTCTAAACGGAAAGCCATTGTTACAACGCTTCGAACAAATTTTACTTTGGTCGGCGAAAAGTTTCACTGGTGTCAGAACTATATACGCAATGATATACGCAATGATACAAACAACTGTATGTAGTATATTTGTATGCAGTGTATTTGAAGACGACGACTGAATGGACATGTGGACAAATAGGGGGTCAAAGTATTTTGAGTAACTTTGGTAAAATTTTGTTCAACAACGGAAGTTCAATCGTCTCTTCATTTAATCGATTTGTTCAATTTATCATTTTCGTATGTAACCTTCAGACAAATCGTTATAGATTGACTTTGAACCAGCTGTTAGTGACATTTTCGTTTTCTTTTTTTTTGACGTCACTATAAATATAACAAGTTTCAAATCATTATTGCATTTCTATAGAGTTAATTTATGTTGTTGTTGTGGTCTTCAGTCCGGAGACTGGTTTGATGCAGCTCTCCATGCTACTCTATCCTGTGCAAGCTTCTTCATCTCCCAGTACCTACTGCAACCTACATCCTTCTGAATCTGCTTCGTGTATTCATCTCTTGGTCTCCCTCTACGATTTTTACCCTCCACGCAGCTCTCCAATACTAAATTGGTGATCCCTTGATGCCTCAGAACATGTCCTACCAACCGATCCCTTCTTCTGGTCAAGTTGTGCCACAAACTTCTCTTCTCCCCAATCCTGTTCAATACTTCCTGATTAGTTATGTGATCTACCCATCTAATCTTCAGCATTCTTCTATAGCACCACATTTCGAAAGCTTCTATTCCCTTCTTCTCCAAACTATTTATCGTCCATGTTTCACTTCCATACATGGCTACACTCCATACAAATACTTACAGAAATGACTTCCTGACACTTAAATCTATACTCGATGTTAACAAATTTCTCTTCTTCAGAAACGCTTTCCTTGCCATTGCCAGTCTACATTTTGTATCCTCTCTAATTCGACTATCATCAGTTATTTTGCTCCCAAAATAACAAAACTCCTTTACTACTTTAAGTGTCTCATTTCCTAATCTAGTTCCCCCAGCATCACCCGACTTAATTCGACTACATTCCATTATCCTCGTTTTGCTTTTGTTGATGTTCATCTTACATCCTCCTTTCAAGACGCTGTCCATTCCATTCAACTGCTCTTCCAAGTCCTTTGCTGTCTCTGGCAGAATTACAATGTAATCGGCGAACCTCAAAGTTTTTATTTCTTCCCCATGGATTTTAATACCTACTCCGAATTTTTCTTTTGTTTCCTTTACTGCTTGCTCAATATACAGATTGAATAACATCGGGGAGAGGCTACAACCCTGTCTTACTCCAACTGCTTCCCTTTCATGTCCCTCGACTCTTATAACTGCCAGCTGGTTTCTGTACAAATTGTAAATAGCCTTTCGCTCCCTGTATTTTACCCCTGCAACCTTCAGAATTTGAAAGAGAGTATTCCAGTCAACATTGTCAAAAGCTTTCTCTAAGTCTACAAATGCTAGAAACGTAGGTTTGCCTTTCCTTAATCTTTCTTCTAAGATAAGTCGTAAGGTCATTTTTGCCCCACGTGTTCCAGTATTTCTACGGAATCCAAACTGATCTTCCCTGAGGTCGACTTCTACTAGTTTTTCCATTCGCCTGTAAAGAATTCGCGTTAGTATTTTGCAGCTGTGGCTTATTAAACTGATAGTTCGGTAATTTTCACATCTGCCAACACCTGCTTTCTTTGGGATTGGAATTATTATATTCTTCTTGAAGTCTGAGGGTATTTCGCCTGTTTCATACATCTTGCTCACCAGTTGGTAGAGTTTTGTCAGGACTGGCTCTCCCAAGGCCGTCAGTAGTTCCAATGGAATGTTGTCTACTCCGGGGGCCTTGTTTCGGCTCAGGTCTTTCAGTGCTCTGTCAAACTCTTCACGCAGTATCGTATCTCCCATTTCATCTTCATCTACATCCTCTTCCATTTCCATAATATTGTCTTCAAGTACATCGCCCTTGTATAGACCCTCTATATACTCCTTCCACCTTTCTGCTTTCCCTTCTTTGCTTAGAACTGGGATTTCATCTGAGCTCTTGATGTTCATACAAGTGGTTCTCTTATCTCCAAAGGTCTCTTTAATTTTCCTGTAGGCAGTATCTATCTTACCCCTAGTGAGATAAGCCTCTACACCCTTACATTTGTCCTCTAGCCATCCCTGCTTAGCCATTTGGCACTTCCTGTCGATCTCATTTTTGAGACGCTTGTATTCCTTTTTGCTTACTTCATTTACTGCATTTTTATATTTTCTCCTTTCATCAATTAAATTCAATAGTTCTTCTGTCACCCAAGGATTAATTTATATAAATTCCAGTTACAGTAACGAGCAAACGAAGATCTTATAACAAAAAGCATTAATTTATGCCAGCCCAAGAAAACTTTGTATTTCACTATCTCA
Organism: Schistocerca americana; assembly: GCF_021461395.2. Lineage (NCBI taxonomy): Eukaryota > Metazoa > Arthropoda > Insecta > Orthoptera > Acrididae > Schistocerca > Schistocerca americana. The sequence continues at coordinate 309,451,461 of NC_060125.1, read as the reverse complement.
ATAATGCAGTTACATCTCTGAATGCTACTGTATTGTAGGAAGAGTTTTTGGCAAAAATTGTATCGTAGCAAGGAGTGCATGAGTTTGAGTGCAAGCAGAGGCAGCTTGAGGACAATTTGATGTATGGTATTTGTTTGCGTTCCATATTTTTTGATAGAAAGCAACAAATTTTGAATACATTAGTATATCGATCAAGAACGGAAGGTTTACTTCATAAAAATCACGAGTTCTACACGTTGCATTCACAAAGTGAAAATCGGGTAAGGTAAGTAAAATTACGAGGGCGTGCTGAAAAGTAATACCTACAATTTTTTTGTGTAAAAACCCTTCAAGCTTTATAAACAAAACGAATTTTATTAATGTTATACGTCTTCATTCTTAATGTCTACATATTTATTTCTCAAAATAGTTAGCTCCCAACGAGAGACTGATTGGTTGATATCGTCACTGTAGAACGTTAGAATTTGTCGGTGGAGCCACAATCTCACCTCTGCTTGCACCGCTTCATCACTATCGAGATGAAGTCCTCGAAAGTGTTCTTTAAGTTCTGGAAACAGATGAAAATCGGATGAGACCAAGACTATACTGTATGGAGGATTATCTATGACAATGAATCCGAGGCGTTGGACTCTTGCAGATGTCACGGAGCAGCGCAGCGCTCATAGTACACAGCTTTCATTCTTCTACAAATTTTTCTGGGGTTAGAAACTCGATTACAGCACGCTGTTTCTCACGCACCCACGCAGTTACGTTACATACCGCCTTGTTACACGATACAATTGGGAGCCTTCTAGCGGCAGATGGTTGCAACTTACGTCATCGAAGCAGGGAAATCGACCGAGAAATGTGCATGACATGTACTGCCTGAACTGATATTGACAACAGAATAAAAATTGCGCTTCCTGCTCTTGCATAATTTTCAAATCATTGCAACAAATTCTTAATTTTGTGTAAAATATTTAAAGGCGAAATAATATGTTGAATATTCGTGAACAGTGAAAGCCACCAACAAACAACTAAATTGTAGTTTGAAAACGAAACTTCCAATATGCCTGAAAATAGAAGTCTACACTCCTTGTGTATTACCAGTGTTGACCTGTACACCTTAGACATGAACCTTACCAAAACTAGGGGTTGCTCAACGAAAATGAAGAGATACATGTTAAGAATTACTAGGAGAGAAAAAAATGCACCACGAAACAGATTGGAATAGATTGTGAGTGTAACGCTAATGTAGCCAGGTGCATGTATGAGAGATGGACAGAGGAAGTTCTTTGCTGGATTTCAAGAGATAAGAAAAGACAGAGAGATTATTTGAAGGAATATGGGTATATCACACTAGAAAGCACGCAGGCACAAGATGAATTCGTTAAAACCATGGGGGGGGGGGGGGGGGGGAGGCGCTCTACACAGCAGTGGATTTCGACTGACACTAATGATAGTGATACTAATGACACCTCGACAACTTGTAATCTGGAAAGTTAACTTTAAAATACAATTATTGTATTACACAATAGGGGATTCGTCGTTTGTAAACTATAAAATTTGTAGCAATTGATATTTCAGAGTGATACTGGATTCTCTCCATAAATACTGTGGATGACAGGACACAGCGTTCAAAGTGAACGCTGCACAAGGTGTATGTTCTCGTATTCGGGTTTGATGTTTCTTGGGACTTGGATACTAGAGGTTCCTTAGAAATTACGCAAAACTGTTTTCCATTTCTGTTACTGTTCGAATTCCAGGTTGTGACCATTCAGAACTATTTGATCAGGACGAAGCAGAGCGTGTCAAACATCGCTCCATGTGCAAATGTACTGATCTGTGCCCAACAACTCCAGGAATAATATTATTCCGTAATGTGAACGGCAAGTCTTGCACATTAACTACTGCTGCGGTGTACTGACTAAAGTCAGGGACTTTGGAAGGGGAGGACAATAATAAATAGTGTTACGGCCACGTAGCTAGTGACGCTAACCTGGAAAGTACTACTAACAGTAGTATCATTTAAATTGTTGAAAGGGTTCTGAGAAAATGAAGTGTTTCTGTAAGGAAAATCACATACGAGACGTGACGCTAGTGCGGCCAATTCTAGAGCGGTGTTCCAGTGTTCGTAGTCTTCTTCCGGCCGGACGTCTAACTATTTTAGAGAGACGCTGCTCGGATGTAACATATAGATGTAACAGAAATTTTCACGAAGTTTAAATGATAGACCTTGGTAGGAAGACTACTCAATTATCTTGGAACCTGCGCGGTAAATATGGGTTAGCAGTATTCGACGAAAAATGTTCGACCATTGTGCTGCCACCGTAGTATATTTCGTGTTCAGATTATGAGGAAGATGTATGGGAGATTAGAGCACCTTTCCCTCGCTCGACAAGCAAATGGAATAGGAATTAAAACTGATAATACTGGTTCAGTGTACCTTCTGCCATTCACTACACAGTCACCGGCTTAGTATGTACACTGAGGAAGCGTAGATTTTGACGACTGAGATTGACACCCCAGTGCGCCGACCTCGATTAAAAGTTAACCGCGATAAAGTAGGCGTTTAACCCTGTTCAACGCAAAATCCTAGTGCATCGACCTCGATCAGAGTTAAACGAGGACGAGATGAAAATGAAATGACATAATCGTGTGGCATAGATGGCCAGGAAGTCCCATCCAGGAGAGTTCGGCGGCCAAGTTGCAAGTCTTATTTCAGGTGACGCCGTATCGAGCGACTTGTGTGTCGGTGATGAGGATGACAACACTACACGCAGTCTAAGAGCGGAGAAAATCCCCAACCCGGTCCCCGGGTCCACCGCATGGTAGGCAGGCACGTTACCACCCAGCAGAGCAGGCAAACTTCACGAGATGATCAGGGTTCTATAACAGTACGGTATTACGACGGTGGCGGCGCTTTTCGATTTACTGAGACACACTCGAGGTATCGTATACTGAATCCTATACCTAAGATCAATCAGAAAGTTTATTAATTTATGAATCAGACTTACCACGAGTAGAATTAAACTGCGCCTCCACTTGTGACCATACTATCTGTTTTCTCTAACACGGTGACCACATGACGATCGGGCTTACGTGCATTTCAAAACTGAAACATAGCACTCCCAAAACAGTTCGATGCAACTCTCAAAAATTCTCGAGCTTTACGACCTTGTTTAAGATTTTAAAATTAGGAAGACGTATTTTGAAAATCAGTGTGACTCTGTAGTTGGGTTCCTGCATGCTCGTTGGGGGCATTGGTTCGTTTCCAGATACGATCAAATTTTTAAACAAAGATGCATGTTATATGAACATTTAGGTGAAAAGTAAAATACAAAAAGAAAGAAAAACATTTACAGGTTTATTACAAATGACTGAAGCGATTTCACAGCTCTACAATAACTTTATTATTTGAGATATTTTCACAATGCTTTGCACACACATACAAAAACTCAAAAAGTTTTTTTAGGCATTCACAAATGTTCGATATGTGCCCCTTTAGTGATTCGGCAGACATCAAGCCGATAATCAAGTTCCTCCCACACTCGGCGCAGCATATCCCCATCAATGAGTTCGAAAGCATCGTTGATGCAAGCTCGCAGTTCTGGCACGTTTCTTGGTAGATGAGGTTTAAACACTGAATCTTTCACATAACCCCACAGAAAGAAATCGCATGGGGTTAAGTCGGGAGAGCGTGGAGGCCATGACATGAATTGTTGATCATGATCTCCACCACGACCGATCCATCTGTTTTCCAATCTCCTGTTTAAGAAATGCTTCTGCTTTAGCCTTTTCCGTAAGATTTTCCAAACCGTCGGCTGTGGTACGTTTAGCTCCCTGCTTGCTTTATTCGTCGACTACCGCAGGCTACGCATGAAACTTGCCCACATGCGTTCAACCGTTTCTTCGCTCACTGTAGGCCGACCCGTTGATTTCCCCTTACAGAGGCATCCAGAAGCTTTAAACTGCGCATACCATCGCCGAATGGAGTTAGCAGTTGGTGGATCTTTGTTGAACTTCGTCCTGAAGTGTCGTTGCACTGTTATGACTGACTGATGTGAGTGCATTTCAAGCACGACATACGCTTTCTCGGCTCCTGCCGCCATTTTGTCTCACTGCGCTCTCGAGCGCTCTGGCGGCAGAAACCTGAAGTGCGGCTTCAGCCGAACAAAACTTTATGAGTTTTTCTACGTATCTGTAGTGTGTCGTGACCATATGTCAATGAATGGAGCTACTGTGAATTTATGAAATCGCTTCAATCATTTGTAATAGCCCTGTACTTTGTAGTTTTTCAACTATACACTCCTGATAAAAAATTGTCTATATAAAAGGCAACGTTCTGAGTGACTGCCTCGCCATCGTCCAACTCCAACCTCTAAGGATAGAAACTTGAAATTCGGAGAGGGTGTTGATCTTACACAGTAGACACCGTTTAGTAAGGGATTGTTCAAACTCCACCCCTAAAGAAGTGAAGTAAGGGATCACTATTAACGCAATTTTGAAGCTAGAAGTACGAAAACTGCTATTTGGTTGCTTTGTCAGAAATAAAAAAACACATGCTTCATCATTTTTGGAAATTCAACCACGGTAAAATGGTAAAATAGTGCGTGAAACTTTTTAAAAAAGTTATTATTTAAGTGCTAAGAAAGCATTTCTAAAGATACAAGTATGACGATTACTATTTGACTTCTCGGTTGGATATAAAAAATAACTCTTTTTTTTTTTTTTTTTTTTTTGAAATTCCACCTATAAGAGGGTGAACTAGGGAATGAAAATTTTTATGCAATATTTCATTACGAAAGCATTATTTAAATTAAATTTAAGAATGTTTGTATGTAGAATCTCAGTTAGGAATAAAAAATACACGAGTTTCAATATTTTTTGGAAATAAGGGATGAAAACTTTTATAAAGATACTTCTTTTTATGAAAATATATTTTTAAATTTATATCTACGAACACAAAACTTCGATTAAAGGAAAAAAACTGAGCAGACCACACAATCAATGTGAGCGAAGCAGCGGATGCTAAGCCAGTCTTTTATAAAAGATCAGTAATTACGAAATTTCGTTTACAATGAAAATGGGATTTTTGTATGCAGTATATAGTTAGACATCAAAAGACGGCATTTTTCAGAAAAATGATAACTATAAACGGTAATTAGCATATATTTGATGACCTCTTTTTTTAAATGATGTGGGTATTTGAACTGAACTAAAAAAAGAAATACCAAAACATAATGACCGAAACGAGTCACTGTAAATTTCTTCTTTTATACTGAAGCCGTCAGTCCTTTTATTTTCAAGAACTGACGCATTCGCTCCGACCAGTTCGAGTAGTGCATCTATATGCTACTGTAGAAAATTTGATATCATTTGTTTTCCATTTCCACGGACATATTGGCCCTATTTTGTGTTCCATTTCCACAAACATCTACGAACGGACTATTTTCTGCTTATCGATTAAAGTGGAATCGTGTTACAATGACGTTACTCACCGGCGACTTTCCAGAAAACTGATGTATACAGGAGGACATGTGCAAATTCACATCTCTATTAACAACTTTGCACCTTACATTGCATCACACAGAGTTTACTGCGGTCAAATGCACGGTTGGCTGACGACGGTTAGCTGACCGGCGATTAATCGTGGTTTTCTTTTATCCAATATCACGAGACCTTGGTTATCTTGCTTTTTGATCGAAGCTGGTGCTCTCTGCCGCGAAAGTGGTCTTGTGGACACGTGATCCGATAAGGAAAGTAACTATACAAACAGAGCTGAGACGAATGGGGAACCATTATAGCGACATTACTGGCCAAAACAGCGAAAGACACTGACATAAGCGATTTTGGTAAAAGGCAGATTGCTATGACCCGGCGTCTGGGAATGGGCATTTCGAAAACGGCGGAGTTGTTCTGTTGTTCTTGTGCATTTGAGCGTTGATGGAAAGCGGCTGTAGCATGGTGGAACCACGTGTAGTCGCCAAGATGTAGGGCGTCCTCGCCTCTTCACAGAACAGCAGACTATCTCTACGTTCTCTAATGTGACCCAACGATGTCATCGATTACGATTGCAGTGGTCATGGGATCATCGAGACAGTACCATGGATTAATAGATACGGGTCGCCTGGTCGGATGAATCGCCTTTCTTGCTACGCCAGTGAAACTACCAACTAGGCGCTAAATGGTTGGACGTCTAAGACTCTTCCCAGAACGTGGGGTTCGGAGGCTTGTCTGCTCTGTAAAGTGGGTAGATGGTGATCTGTAGCATCTCTGCCGAAAGAGCACAATGCTGGTGCACGCACAAGTGTTTCGGAGCACACCGTTCATCGTACGTGGTTGAACATGGAGGTCCGCAGCAGTTCAGCCCTACGAGTTCACATGTTGATGTAACGACATCATCAATTACGATTGCTACGGAGACGGGAAAACGGGGACTCGACCGTCGATCAATGGAAACAGGTGAATCACATTTTTTCTACACTAGGTCGATAGTCGTCTCCACAAAAGCCGTCACCGTGGCGAACGACGGCTCGAAACCCGCAGCACGCCATGCACACAGGGTAGTGGGAGTAGTATTATGCTACAGGAAACATTGTCCTGCGCTTGCATGGGACCGGTGGTAGTAATCGGGGACATGCTCACAGCTGCGAACCGCCTGCATCCCTTCGTGCTTGATGTCTTCCTCGACGGCGATGTTATTTTTCAGCAGTCCATGTCTCTGAGCCAGTGGTTGAGGAGCATACGGTGAACTCCCGTCGATGTCTCGGCGACCAAATTCGCCTGTCTTACCACCTTCCACATCTGGCTGTTTGCACAATTCAGGGTGCCTTCAGGCCTTTTCTAGTAATTGCAAAAAAGGAGTAGACGCTCTGGACCAGCTCCGAACTAAACAACAAAGATTACTGAAACGACACACTCATTGTAACCTTGAAAAAGATTAAATGATCTGCTTTCATCAAAAAGCAGTTAAGTCCCATATGATTTCACACACATCTGAACATTTGACAACACTTTTGGTTCAAATGGCTCGGAGCACTATGGGACTTAACATCTGAGGTCATCAGTCCCCTAGAACTTAGAACTACGTAAACCTAACTAACCTAAGGACATCACACACATCCATGCCCGAGGCAGATTGGAAGCTGCGACCGTAGCGGTCGCGCGGTTCCTGACTGAAGCGCCTAGAACCGCTCGGCCACAGTGGCCGGCTGACAACGCTTTTCGAAACTAATCTTTCTTCTTCCTTGCTCTCTCGTGAGAACTGCTCACTGAATTTATCTGTTACGTTAATTTTTTTAATAAATACCTTTTCTGACTATCACCACCAATTAACTTACTACTTGTTGTAGCTTTTTTCTGCACCTCTTGATTCTAGCCTGTCTTGCACTAGCCACTTCATCTGTGCCTAACTACTCAAAGCTACATTCACTTGAACCTCTTTATTGTAGTAAAACCTCGGTCTCCCTCTACAATTTTTATCCATCACACTTGCCTCCACTACCAGTTCAGTAAGTCTTGATGCCCCAGGTTGTGTTCTATCAATCTACCGCTGCTTTTAGGCAAGCCGTGCCATAAATTTCTTGCGTCCCTGATTCGATTCCGTACTTTATTAAGTAACCGATGTACCCACCCGATGCACCCACATACAGAAGGAACGCATATCTAAAGCTTCTGCGCTATTCTTGTCTGTAGGGGAGACCGGGACAAAAGTAATATTTTGCATATTGCATTTTTGTATTAGCTCCCTGTAAATGTATGAAACAAAACGCCTGTGTGTGTTTACTGTGGGGCTTTCCTAACACAATTAAATTTAGTTTCCTTAAAATTACGTATAATTTGTGTTTGTGAAATTAATTTTTAAGCATCAGTGCATGTGTTACTTCTGCCCCTGTTATCGTTGACGATAGTAACACTGGTAGCATACAACAGTAACTTAATAAGTAACGCTTTATTTTGTCATCTAAATGATTTATAGAGTAACTTAAAGAAAATGACATTACAAAACATTACACAAATGTCAATGTTCTGATGGATATATGAGATTCATGAATGTAAAGAAGCAGCAAACATTTGTGCTCAGGAGCTGGTTTAGCAAATTTTGCAAAGTGGGGCAAGAACAGCAGGAAGTCTTCTTTGTGCATCCAACCACTCTCATTTCCTGCTCCAATGCAATCAATAGGACCACCTAGAACAAAATGGTGATGACACCTTAAGCGAGGGAATACAAAGAGAGGGGGAGTACTGATTCCCTGGGCATTGATAGTAATAGCAACTGTGGCAAGGATGCCCCTTTCGGCCGAAATGATGGCTCCTATTTGCTTTATTCACCTTTAGCGACAATCCTGTTTGACTTCTGGACAGTTGTGATACCTGTCTCGTCCATATTCTATATGTCCATGGGCTCTAAGTTGTACCTCTCCAAAACCTTAGCCAGGTTGTCAAAAAAGGCATTCGCATTTGTTGGATTAAAACTCGTTGCTCGAGCGAGATCTGTGGCTTGAGGCGACCGAATAGACGACTGCGGAATCCTCTTCATGAATCTGAAAACCAGTCGGGACCAGCAGTTTGGTTGTTTACCCAAGTCGATGGAATTGATATATAGTTTATTGTCATCAGTTCGTGAGCTAATTTACGGATATCTTTAGGGCAAAGTCCGTAAAATATCGCCAATGCATTAATCACACACAAGGGAAAAAAAATGGTTCAAATGGCTCTGAGCACTTTGGGACTTAACTGCTGAGGTCATCAGTCCCCTAGAACTTAGAACTACTTAAACCTAACTAACCTAAGGACATCACACACATCCATGCCCGAGGCAGGATTCGAACCTGAGACCGTAGCGGTCGCGCGGTTCCAGACTGTAGCGCCTAGGACCGCTCGGCCACCCCGGCCGGCATTAATCACATATTCAGCTATTATTTTTTCTTCTTCTCCAGAGAACACTCGTTTTACGCTTCTATATCCTACCTGAGGCATCAGTGTGCTGCCATCACTGACACACTTCTCTTTCTTTTTAATGAACCGATGCAGTCACATGGCACACTCTGTGTTTCTTTGCTGCTGCTCTAACACCTGCGTTATAATTTTTAACATAATCTGTCGCAATTTGATACACAGATGTAGCAGTTAGCCTTCTTGTAGTCGTCCTAACTCGTGTTTGTGGCATAAGTAAATAACGGATTTGTTGAGTAAGACATTGTAGCAATGTCTCCTAACAGTATTATACATACTCTACTGATGGCAATGAGAAAAACACAGGGGATCTGAGTTTCTAAATCTATTTTCTTAGTGACGGGGAAGAAAGTAAGTGTTACACAAATAATAAAAACATTAATAACGGTGGGATACAACTGATTTGCACAATTAAATTACTATAGTAGTCTCACGTTTACAGCGTTCCGTTGTTCTTATCACACAACTAAGAGAATTGAGAAACTTATTAGAGGCACTGTAAACACATTTTATTGCGTCACACTCAACGGTTCCTCTCCAATAAAGGCCAGCAACTGGTAGGTAGTGCGCACCTTCCAGTACATGCATTGCTTGAATCATGTGATTTTCGGAGCTACATGCGAAGATGGAGGGGGAATGTTACTTTCACTCCCTGTTACTTTTGTTCCCGGTCTTCCCGACTGTTAACTGTTCACGTTTCGCTTCCATACACGGCTACATTTCAGATAAATATTTTCAGAAACAACTTTCGAACACTTACATTTACGCTGGTGTGCAAAACTTAGAAGGGCGAAAGCAACTTTCGAATGGTATGGCATTGCCAAGTAACGTAACTCGATGAAACTTGGACCATACAAAGAATTGCTACAGTATAGTACAGAAGGTAACTGAAAGAAATACGCAATGAGACGAAGGTAAATTACACTTTTATTCAGAGACAATAATTATATTCTAGTCAAAGCGATTCGTGATGGTCTCTTGGACATAACAAAAAACGGAGACGGGACACGGTTGTTAATAGAGCATGCGATCACCACGGACGGAAGCGCATGCTCTGCAACGTGCTACCATGCTGGCCATGAGGATGGTAAGTTTTTCAGGTGGGGCGTTCCATTCCTGGGATTTAAACGGTCTACCCAGACGGGAGGCCCTAGTCACACGATATTTACGTTTTTACGTTTATTTATCGAACAAATCAGTAATAAATCCAGCTCGACGCCTCTGAATTGATGAGATGTCTTCTTTCAGTCCAACCTGGTGATCCCAAACACTCGAGCACTACTCAATAATGGATCACACTAATGTTCTATAGGCCGTCTCCTTTAGAGATAAGCCGGCCGGGGTGGCCGAGCGGTTCTGCCGCTACAGTCTGGAACCGCACGATCGCTACGGTCGCAGGTTCGAATCCTGCCTCGGGCATGGGTGTGTGTGATGTCCTTAGGTTAGTTAGGTTTAAGTAGTTCTAAGTTCTAGGGGACTGATGACCTTAGAAGTTAAGTCCCATAGTGCTCAGAGCCATTTTTGAACTTTAAATATGAGCCACACTTCACTAGAATTCTCCCAATAAACCGAATTCGACCATTCGCCTTTCTTACTATCGTTCTTACGCGCTCGTTCCATTTCACATCGCTTTGCAACGTTACGCCTGGATATTTAATCGACCTGTGTGAAGCAGCATACTACTAATGCTGTATTGGAACTTAACGTGACTGGTTTTCACCTATTCATCCGCGTTAACTTACGCTTTTCTACATTTGGAGGAAGCTACAATGCATCACTCTAAACAGAAATTCTAATTTTCTGAGTCATCATGTACCCTTCTACACTTCTCAAGGAGGTTGTAACAATAGAAAATTGTACTGAAATGCAGGAGGATCTGCAACGAATTGTCGAACGGTGCAGGGAATGGCAATTGAATCTCAATGTAGAGAAGTGTAATGTGCTGCGAATACATAGAAAGGAAGATCCTCTATCATTTAGCTACAATATAGCAGGTCAGCAACTGGAAGCAGTTATTCCATAAATTATCTGGGAGTAGGCATTAGGAATGATTTAAAATGGAATGACCATATAAAATTAATCGTCGGTAAAGCAGATGCCAGACTGAGATTCATTGGAACAATCCTAAGGAAATGCAGTCCAAAGACAAAGGAAGTAGGTTACAGTACACTGCTTGAATACTGCTCACCAGTGTGGGATCTGTACCAGATAGGGTTGATGGAAGAGATAGAGAAGATCCAATGGAGTGCAGCGCGCTTCGTTACAGGATCATTTAGTAATCGCGAAAGCGTTACGGAGATGATAGACAAACTCCAGTGGAAGACTCTGCAAAAGAGACGCTCAGTAGCTCGGTACAGGCTTTTGTTGCAGTTTTGAGAACATACCTTCACCGAGGAGTCAAGCAGTATATTGCTCCCTCCTACGTATATCTCCCAAAGAGACCATGAGGATAAAATCAGAGAGATTAGAGCCCACATAGAGACCTACCGACAATCTTTCTTTCCACGAACAATACAAGACTGGGATAGAAGGGAGAACCGATAGAGGTACTCAAGGTACACTCCGCCACACACCGTCAGATGGCTTGCGGAGTGTGGATGTGGATGTAGATGTAGATGTAGAAGAGACTTCACAGTATACTACAATGTCATCAGCAGATAGCTGCAGACTGTTGCTCACCCTGTCCATCAGATCATTTGTCTATACAGGGTGTAACGGGTACAAGTGCAGATCTTATTTATTACTGGTGACTAAGCACAGTGTACAGAACAACAGTACACCAGTATTTACTTCATTTGTAGATTAGCAATTATTGCTGCTGGGAGTTTTATGTTTTCAGGTTGGTTAGTGTGGGTTCGTGCCCACTCGTCTCTTACAGGGTGCTTAAACGATGCTGCCTTCTTGGATAGCTTTAAAAATAGCTAAAAATAAAAAACGGTCAGCACTGTACACGAACACTGATGATTGAGATGACACATGCGAACGATGGAGCGTGGGCGGTGAAAACACTGAAGCACTAACACGAATGACACACACACAGAACCGATGGCAATGATCTCCAGCATGCGAATGTTCACGTGACGTGTGCAAGTCTGGGACCTGCTAAAAGGGGAATGGTGGGGGACGAGGGAGAGGGGAGAGTGTAGATGCCAGTGGCAGAGGAGATGGGGGAGGAGAAGAGAAGGTACAGTGGGTAGGGGAAGCCTGGGGGGAGGAGGGGGGAGGAAGGGAGGAAGGAGAAAAGGGAGAGAGGGTGCGCTAAGGAAAAACACAGGATGTGGAAGAGGAGGATCAGAGTTGGTAGAAGGAGGGAGGGGATGAGGGCATCATCAGGGACGGGGAATTGGCGGAAGCCACCTTGGACGAGGGTATGGAGAGTGTAGAGATGGAGAGCAGGTGGGATGTGGGAATACAGGTGCAGCAGCGGACAGGGTAGGAGAGACAAGCGGGTGAGGGGGATCAAGTTTACGGGAGGTGTAGAGGATCCATATCCATTCGAGGAAAAGGAGGAGGCGTGGGAATGGAATAAGGTCATACAGGATCCGCATGGGGGAGGGGAGATGGATGCGATAGGCGAGGAGGACAGCATGGCGTTCTGGGATTTGAAGGGATTTGTAAAAGGTAGGAGGGGCAGAGATCCAGGCAGGGTGGGCATAGCAGAGGATAGGGCGGATGAGAGATTTATAGGTATGGAGGATGGTGGAGGGGCCATGTGAGGCCAGAAAGGAGGAGACGGAGTCGAGAGTGTGCCTTGGCTTGGATTGTCCGGAGATGGGGAGTCTAGGAGAGGCGACGGTCAAAGGTGACGCCAAGGTACTTGAGGGTGGGGGTGAGGGCGATAGGACGGCCATAAATGGTGATATAGAAATAAAGGAGACGGAAGGAAGGGGTGGTTTTGCCTACAATGATCGCCTGGGTCTTAGAAGGATTGACATTGAGCAACCACTGGTTGTACCAAGTGGTGAACTGGTCAAGATGGGATTGGAGAAGGTGTTGGGAGCGTTGCGGGGTAGGGGCGAGGGCGAGGAAGGCGGTGTCATTGGCATACTGGAGAAGGTGGACGGGGGATGCAGGCAGCGTCATGTCCACAGTGTACAGAAGGTAGAGAAGAGGGGAGAGGACGGAACCTTGGGGCACACCAGCAGAGGGGTAGAAGGTGTAGGAATCCGTATTATGGATGGTGACATATTGGGGAACACCAGCAGAGGGGTAGAAGGTGTAGGAATCCGTATTATGGATGGTGTCATAGGAGGAACGCTGGGAAAGAAAGGACTCGATCAGACAGATGTAATTGATAGGAAGGGCGAAGATTTGTAGCTTGAAGGGGAGACTGGAACACACAGTCGTAAGCACGCTCAAGATCGAGGGAGAGGAAGATGGCGGACCGACGGGAGTTGAGCTGTTCGGAGAGGAGATGAGTAACGTGAAGGAGAAGGTCATCAGTAGAGAAGGACGGTCGAAAGCCACACTGGGTAGCGGGAAGGAGGCGGTGTTGGCAGAGATGCTGGTGGATGTGTCGGGTAAGGATGGATTCTGGGCCGGGACTGACAGGAGCGGCGCTTATATTCCCTTCTTGTAGAGGCCGCTCCTGTCGTGGTGCTGTCCTAGTCAGTTTGCTGACGTCATTTCACAGCCTTCTCTGCTCTTGTGTTCATGTTCGTGGCGGCGCTTGTCGATACGCCGGGACAGTTAGTACCTCCAAGTACAAGAGGCAAGAGAAGTCGATCAATACTTATTTTCTCTTGGGTTGCACGTCAGGTGTTGAAGTGTGGATACATGGACGCAAAACGGTGAGTCTACTCTTCAAGCGCAGTTCGCCTAGTGGTGCAGTTAAGACCATGCAGAAAACATCAGGTCGTAAAGTTTGTGACGTGTTTGTGGCAAGATTGTTTGGTGCAGAGAAAAAGCATCCAACATACTGATGTATGTACAAATTAAGATATCACATACAAAAATATCTCCGCTTATGCCTGTTACAACCTGTACGGAGATTAAGAGCTGTACTATTACACTTCCCTGGGGCACTCCCTGACGATGCCCTTACCTCTGATGAAAACTAGCCATCGAGGACAGTGTAGTGGGTTCTATTACTTAAGAAGTCTTCGAGCCACTTACATTTCTGGGAACCTATTCCATATGCTCTGACATTCGTTAACAGTCTCCAATGGGGCACTGTGTTAAACGCTTTCTTGAAATATAGTAATACGAAATCTGCTTGTTGCCCTCTATCAACGTTCTACTGGATATCAAGTGAGAAAAGGGCAAGATAACTTTAGCACGAACGATGCACTTTAAGTCCGTGCTGATTTGTGGGCAGAAGCTTTTCTGTTTCAAGGAAATTTGTTACGACTTGAACTCAGAATATGCTCAAGAATTGTGCAGAAAACAATTTCAGGATACCGGTCTGTAATTTTGACGGTCCGTTGTTTTACCCGTTTTATATAAAAGAGTCACCTGCGCTTTTTCCAGTCGCTTGGGACCTTGATCTGGGCAAAAGAAATAACTGTAAGACAAGTAAGGGAACAATGCCGAAGAGTACTCTGTGTCAAAGCGAACTGCGATTCCATCCGGACCTGGCGAACTACTTGTTCCCAACTATCATAGTTTCTTCTCTGCGCCAGGGATTGTTTTTTCTATGTTCTCCGTACGGGAGTCTGTGCGACGGTCAAACGATGGTATACCTGTACGATTTTCGTGCGTCATTGATTTTTTAAACGTGGTATTTAAAACTACAACTTTCCTCTTGCTTTGTTCTGTTGCCATGCCAGACTAGTCGACTGCTGACTGGGTAGAAACGTTTACCTAAGATCAGAATTTGCCTGGGTTTTGGTCAAGTTCTGTCGATAACGTATGCTGATAGAAATTGTTTGCTTCGCGCATCAGGGACTGTAAGAGAAGGTCTTAAAGCGGAATAACTGCCAATTCCAGTTAGACTCATTGCGTCATTATTTCACAGAGAAATTTTATGGGAAGCACTACTTTCAGACTGTTCGTTCTATTCGACAACACAAAGTCTGTGTCTGCTTTTCTTATAACAGCGTCACTGACGACAAGACCATAGGCAGTTAAGAGTGGCAGCCAAGTCGTTCTTTAATGCCGGTCCAGCACTTGCCAGATGGCTGACAATGAGAGCTTGTTTTCACGTTCTCGTCGGCGAATGCGTAGTGCGACGCACGGCACAATCGCTGCTCTTCAGCGCTATTCAAGATTCTCTCAAAGGGAGGTGTCCTACTGTGGCAACTGTAACATTACCTCATCTATGATGATAAACGAAGAAAAACGGTAAACTTGAAACTTAAATAAAACTTAGATTACTGCTCATTAGCGGAATAAAACTAAGCATTTCGCTTTTGAGCAAACATCAAACGCGTAATTCACCAACTCTGCACCAATGCTACGTGCTTTATCGTAGTTTACAGTTCAAGGGCCTTGCTGTCATGACAATCATAAGAAATGTACTGATGTTTCAGTGGGATAAAGGTGACACAGTAAGCTACCTTGACGCAAAGAGATGCAAAGCTGAGCTCTCCACGAAACGTTTAGGCCTGGTATCTTTTGCATACATGATTAATGAGTCACATTCAGAGCTTGTCATGACATGCAGTTATCTGCAAGTAATAGTGTGTGGAGACATGAAGTAAAACGACCACAAAGACTGAGCTCTGTGTAAGGCAAATGGCAGTCTGTGATTCATTGGCAGGACGCCAAGTTACTGCAGTTCTTCTGCAAGGCATTGCATAAAAACCTTGCACGGCCCATACTTGAATGCTGTTCAAGTTTTAAAGGGTCCATATCAGGGAAATGTAAGTAGGGCAATCGAGATTGTGACGATGGTCGTTGCGAATGTTCACAAACTGGTTTGACTGGTGAGAAACGGTAACGGAAATGTTGAAAGAGGCAGACAGTCGAAGTATGACGCGAGACAGCTAAAGATAACCTATTTATAAAACTTCAAAAACCACCTTTCAAGTCAAACTATGAATATTCTTGTTGCTCCTAGATATTTATCCTGTAGATATAGTGCGGATAAAATTAGGTAAATAAGAGCTCGGACAGTGGCAGATAAGCAGTTATTCCTCCCAGTCCCATTCGTGACTGGAATAAGAAAAGGAAAAGGAAAACGAATATATCGTACAACAAAAAGCTCCTTCAGCCACACACATCATGGTGAATCATCCAGTCTTTGTAGAATACACTGTCTTTATGTACCGCATATAACTTAATACTTGATTTATTATGGAAGTGCCTGATGTGAAGTGGGAATGTTGTCAAATTGAATAACGTAGGAGATTATAAAATAAATTCCAGAATACAGCATTGATACTTCAGCTATCCCGTATGTCTACTCTTCAGGAAGAAATTCTACTAACTGACTGAATTGTGCAACAATATTTACAGCTGGTTCCGCAGTTTCAGAGACTTCTGGGATCTTTACACTGACCACATTTTCACTGAAGAGAGAAACATTAAAATCAATCGTCACTTACATCCACGATTACTTGTACTATCCCCTTTTTTGTGACCCGTTTCCCCATTATATTTAATTTCATATTTTTTTCTATGTTTAAAAATCTATAAATTTTGTAGATACTGTGAGAACACTTGACTTTAGCTCTTGATATATTGCGCGACGGCGTGCAACCAACGATAACATATCGTATATATTGTCACTATTGCAATAGAGTGTTGCGTTTTCTAGGAAATTAATTTCAGGTACATGTCCAGGGTTTTTCTTACATTTTTCTAAACTCCATTTTCCATGTTTAAACGTTTAAGCCTACGCAAGTTGTGTGGACGTGTGAAGGATGAAGGGTTATAGAGAACCTGTATAATGGCTTTTGCTTTTTGATGAAGCCACTTGATTGCTTAATTTCATTTCATAAGTACAACTGATTAACAACCGGTTCATCCTCCACGCAGAGCGCCGCAATGGCAGAGATGCAAACTCTCTATTACTTATAATTACAACGTAGAACTGAAAACTGAACGATTGTGCCAATGTACGACGATAAACGAATTTCAGCTCTGATGGAGCGCAGCTTCACTGAATATATGAAATCACATTCACATAATGCAAAGGTACTGAGGTCGGACCCGAACGGACTAGGCGAGGAGTCAGTAATAATTCATTAACTTAAATGATAAAACGCAAATACATAACTCTGTAACCAGTCAGTTTTTAGAAATAGATATTTATTCATTCCATGAATCGGTTTCCGAACTTTTCAGGCTCATCTTCAAATTTTTTTCAGGAAGTTAAGTAGCTGTTTGAAGCATAATGCTGGGTGCTGGCTTGCAACAGTATGGGCGGCTCTTGTTATTAGTATCCAACTGTTTGCTTCCATTGTGATGGCCAGTTGGAAGCACGTCACACACTTGAGATAAAAGAAATTATTCGGGTAGTTAAGGGAGACGAAAATTTAATAGTCATGGGTGACTGGAATTCGAGAATAGGAAAAGGGGGAGAAGGAAACATAGTGGGTGAATATGGATTGGGGGAGAGAAATGAAAGAGGAAACCGTCTGGTAGAATTTTGCACAGAGCATAACTTAATCATAGCTAACACTTGGTTCAAGATTCATAAAAGAAGGTTGTATACATGGAAAAATCCTGGAGATACAAGAAGGTATCAGATAGATTATATAATGGTAAGACAGAGATTTAGGAACCAGATTTTAAATTGTAAGACATTTCTAGGGGCAGATGTGGACTCTGACCACAATCTAATGGTTATGAACTGTAGATTAAAACTGAAGAAACTGCAAAAAGGTGGGAATTTAAGGAGATGGGACCTGGATAAACTGACTAAACCAGAGGTTATAGAGAGTTTCAGGCAGAGCATAAGGGAACAATTGACAGGAATGGGGAAAGAAATACAGTAGAAGAAGAATGGGTAGCTCTGAGGGATGAAGTATTGAAGGCAGCAGAAGATCAAGTAGGTAAAAAGACAAGGGCTAGTAGAAATCCTTGGGTAACAGAAGAAACATTGAATTTAATTGATGAAACGAGAAAATATAAAAACGCAGTAAATGAAGCAGGCAAAAAGGAATACAAACGTCTCAAAAATGAGATCGATAGGAAGTGCAAAATGGCTAAGCAGGGATGCCTAGAGGACAAATGTAAGGATGTAGAGGCTTATCTCACTAGGGGTAAGATAGATACTGCCTACAGGAAAATTAAAGAGACCTTTGGAGACAAGAGAGCTACTTGTATGAATATCAAGAGCTCAGATGGAAACCCAGTTCTAAGCAAAGAAGGGAAAGCAGAAAGGTGGAAGGAGTATATAGAGGGTCTATACAAGGGCGATGTACTTGAGGACAATATTATGGAAATGGAAGAGGATGTAGATAAACAAGAAATGGGAGACATGATACGGCGTGAAGAGTTTGACAGAGCACTGAAAGACCTGAGTCGAAACAAGGCCCGGGGAGTAGATAACATTCCATTAGAACTACTGACAGCCTTGGGAGAGCCAGTCCTCACAAAACTCTGCCATCTGGTGAGCAAGATGTATGAGACAGGCGAAATACCGTCAGATTTCACGAAGAATATAATAATTCCAATCCCAAAGAAAGCAGGTGTTGATAGATGTGAAAATTACCGAACTATCAGTTTTGAGCAAGTCACAGCTGCAAAATACTTACGCGAATTATTTACAGACTAATGGAAAAACTGGTAGAAGCCGACTTCGGGGAAGATCAGTTTGGATTCCGTAGAAATGTTGGAACACGTGAGGCAATACTGACCTTATGACTTATCTTAGGAGAAAGATTAAGGAAAGGAAAACCTGCGTTTCTAGCATTTGTAGACTTAGAGAAAGCTTTTGACAATGTTGACTGGAATACTCTCTTTCAAATTCTAAAGGTGGCATGGGTAAAATACAGGGAGCGAAAGGCTATTTACAATTTGTACAGAAAGCAGGTGGCAGTTATAAGAGTCGAGGGGCATGAAAGGGAAGCAGTCATTGGGAAGGGAGTGAGACAGGGTTGTAGCCTCTCCCCGATGTTATTCAATCTGTATATTGAGCAAGCAGTAAAGGAAACAAAAGAAAAATTTGTGGTAGGTATTAAAATCGACGGAGAAGAAATAAAAACTTTGAGGTTCGCCGATGACATTGTAATTCTGTCAGAGACAGGAAGTGCAGTTGAACGGAATGGACAGTGTCTTGAAAGGAGGATATAAGATGAACATAAACAAAAGCAAAACGAAGGTAATGGAATGTAGTTGAATGAAGTCGGGTGATGCTGAGGGAATTAGGTTAGGAAATGAGACACTTAAAGTAGTAAAGGAGTTTTGCTATTTGGGGAGCAAAATAACTGATGACAGTCGAATTAGAGAGGATATAAAACGTAGACTGGCAATGGCAAGGAAAACATTTCTAAAGAAGAGAAATTTGTTAACATCGAGTATAGATTTAAGTGTGAGGAAGTCGGTTCTGGAAGTATTTGTATGGAGTGTAGCCATGTATGGAAGTGAAACATGGACAATAAATAGTTCGGACAAGAAGAGAATAGAATCTTTCCAAATGTGGTGCTACAGAAGAATGTTGAAGATTAGGTGGGTAGATCACGTAACTAATGACGAGGTATTGAATAGGATTGGGGAGACGAGAAGTTTGTCCTGAGGCATCAAGGGATCACAAATTTAGCATTGGACGGCAGCGTGGAGCGTAGAAATCATAGAGGGAGACCGAGAGATGAATACACTAAGCAGATTCAGAAGGATGTAGGTTGCAGTAGGTATCGGGAGATGATGGAGCTTGCACAGGATAGAGTAGCGTGGAGAGCTGCATCAAACCAGTCTCAGGACCACAACAACGTGTGCATATACACTCCGCGCGGTTAGAGGCGCCAAATCACAAATCGGGCGGCCACTTCCGCCGGAGATTCGAGTCCTCCCTCGGGCATGGGTGTGTGTATTGTCTTTAGCGTAAGTTAGTTTAAGTAGTGCGTAAGTCTAGAGACCGATGATTTCAACCGTTTGGTCCCATAGGAATTCACACACATTTGAACATTTGCATATACACCGTGATAACGAAACTTTGCCAGCATCCATCATGTGCCATACAACTGTTACTTGGTACAAAGATCCTGATGCTGGCAAAGTTTCGTTATCCCTGTTGAGTCACCAGGGACCATTGGAAACCGTCTGTTTGGTGCGGTATTAAGATCGCGTGTGCCACGCTGCGACTGACACCATACACCGCCAAGAACACTACGGTTATACTGTAATCGGAAAAACCGGACAAAATAAAGCTCAATG
Source organism: Schistocerca americana (assembly GCF_021461395.2). Lineage (NCBI taxonomy): Eukaryota > Metazoa > Arthropoda > Insecta > Orthoptera > Acrididae > Schistocerca > Schistocerca americana. The sequence continues at coordinate 309,431,262 of NC_060125.1, read as the reverse complement.
ATTTTTACGTGCCAACGTTAGAAATAGTATTCTTATCTGTCTGCTTACAGGTACTACGTCTCTGGCATTAGGCAGAATCCTGCGTACACTCGTACTCATTCTTAGCCTAATCCCTTTGACATAATATGAGAATGAGTGTGTGTTAAATCTGACGTTATGATTTTCTGTAAGTAAAATAATAGAGAGCTAGACTGTACGTTATAAATCAAGTAATGAAAAATGTTGTGGACTGGCAAGACAGCCAATCCACTGTGACGGGTAGCTGAAAGGCACGCGTTTAAGCTCACGCAGGCTGGCGTGAGGTCTGGAACAGTTAAAGGAGGTGAGACTAGTAAAAAAAGGTACGTGGCTTCTGGAATACTTAACTTTAATCCATAATTGGTGAACATCGGTCTGACGGTACATGCATCACAAGACAAATAGCAAATGATAATGGCGCCTTGCTAGGTCGTAGCAAATGATGTAGCTGAAGGCTATGCTAACTATAGTCTCGGCAAATGAGAGCGTAATTTGTCAGTGAACCATCGCTAGCAAAGTCGGCTGTACAACTGGGGCGAGTGCTAGGACGTCTCTCTAGACCTGCCGTGTGGCGGCGCTCGGTCTGCAATCACTGACAGTGGCGACACGCGGGTCCGACGTATACTACCGGACCGCGGCCGATTTAAAGGCTACCACCTAGCAAGTGTGGTGTCTGGCAGAAAGACACCACAGTCCTCCCCCGCAAATCGGCGTACGGTTGTGTTATAAGGCTTCTGCCCGCCATGGGGAGGACCCCATGTTGACGTATGCGACGAGGTGGGGAGCCTAACAACAGGCGAGGCTGTGCCACCCGCACCCTGCCATTCGGTCCGAGGGGAGCTAGGAAAAGCCTGAAAACCTAGTCCAGGGTGCACGCCAACATGCGGTGTATGCGCCCGTAAAGCGACAGGAGGGGCCGAAGGGTCTACCTCCATCGGGTCGGGGCACCCGACGGGCGAAGACGCCATGTGGTCCGGAGCGGGCAAGAAGTCCATGGTGGAGGACAACGGGTCACGGGAAGCGATCGGCGGCGCGTGACCCAGGGAGGCGCCCGGCGGTTGCAGCGACGCTTCCACTTCGGGCGTCGCCGGCGGGAGAACAGGCGGCAGCGGCGGCGGCGCGTCGCCATGGGGCAAAATGGAAGGCAGCGTCGGTAACACCTGGGGCTGAGGCGAGCCAGTAGATGGGTCCCCAGGGCGCTGACCGGACGGCACCGTCGCTGAAAGCAGACGGGGAGCGGCAGATCCCGTGCGACGACAAAGGCGCAGCTGATTGAGATGCCGACGCACCTCACCAGAGGCCCCCAAAACCAGATACATAGCGCGGCCGAGGCAGCGAAGAATGCGCCCTGCGGGCCAACGCCGTGAACCTCGATAGTTGCGATAGTATACAACGTCGCCTGGGGCAAAAGCAGGTGTCTGCCGCTGCACAGGAACCTGATGCGGCGGATGTAGCAAAGACATCAAGGTTCGATGAGGACGACCGTGGAGCAACTCAGCCGGCGAGCGACCATCTCGGGGCTGAGAGCGATACGAGGACAAAAAGAGCAATAACGCGTCCTCCCGAGAGTGCGACTCTTTCAACTTCAACATCTGTGACTTGAAAGTCCGGACCAATCGTTCAGCGGCACCGTTTGACTGAGGCGAAAAAGGCGCGGATGTCAGATGTTGAATACCATTGGCCTTGCAGAATGACTGAAATTCTGCGGACATGAATTGTGGGCCATTGTCGGAAACAATAGTCTGTGGAAGACCTTCAACGCAAGAGATAGCGGATAACGCTTGGATGGTGGCAGATGACGTCGTGGAAGACATCCGGAAAACAAAAGAAAAATTACTGAATGAATCGACCAGAACCAACCATCGAGCATTCCAGAATGGACCAGCAAAATCGATGTGTAAGCGTTGCCAAGGGGTAGTGGCTTTCGGCCATGCAAAGAATTTCCGCGGTGGTGCGGATTGTTGTTCGGCACACGCCACGCAAGAAGAGCACATAGTCGTAATCGCAGCATCGATTCCGAACCAAGTACAGTGCTGACGAGCAAGTTCAAATGGTTCAAATGGCTCTGAGCACTATGGGACTCAACTGCTGAGGTCATTAGTCCCCTAGAACTTAGAACTAGTTAAACCTAACTAACCTAAGGACATCACAAACATCCATGCCCGAGGCAGGATTCGAACCTGCGACCGTAGCGGTCTTGCGGTTCCAGACTGCAGCGCCTTTAACCGCACGGCCACTTCGGCCGGCGACGAGCAAGTTGTTTCGTTCTCACTATACCCCAATGTCCTCGGTGGAGAAGCTTTAAGACAGAGGACTGTAACGAACGTGGGACCACGACCCCGGACTGATCATGATCAGAGCGCAACAGCAAAACACCACGACGTACAAAAAGTCTCTCCTTTTGAGCAAAAAATCGGCGAACCAACGGATCCTCGATCCGTGACTTTGACAAGGGCCATTGCGTAGCAACAAAACGCAGAACGGTAGCAAGGACAGGGTCAGCAGCTGTGGCTGGAGCTACACGACGAAAATCAATCGGAAACGATTCGACCACGTCATCGGTTTCCGCATCAATTAACATGCAAGCAAGTTCAGAAGAATCGAATGCTCTATCCTCAGCAACAGGCAAACGGGACAACGCATCGGCGTTTCCGTGCTTAGCAGTGGACCGATACAGGATATCGTAGCGGTACTGCGAGAGGAAAATAGACCAGCGAATGAATTTCTGCGCTGAACGTGGAGGTACAGGCTTGTTCGGATGAAAAAGCGATGTCAAAGGTTTGTGGTCTGTGATGATGGTAAAGTGACGACCATACAAGAAATCATGAAATTTTGTAACACCAAATACGAGAGCCAATGCTTCTTTCTCGATCTGAGAATAATTTCTTTGCGCAGACGAGAGCAATTTGGACGCAGAGGCAATAGGGCGATCGTGCGATCCATCTTTGTGCGCAAGCACAGCACCGATCCCGAAATCCGATGCATCTACCATCAACAAAAGGGGTTTCCGGGGATCGAATGGCGTAAGGCAAGTATTGGAAAGCAACGCCGATTTCAACTGGCGAAAGGCGCGTTCGCATTCCGTCGTCCAGACGAACGGAACACCTTTACGGCGTAAGCGATGAAGCGGAGCTGAAATGGAAGAGGCGTGGCGCACATAGCGATGATAATAATTTATTTTTCCCAGCACACTCTGTAGCTGCTTCAAATTCTGCGGCGAAGGCAAGTCTTGTATGGCACGGAGGTGCTCTGGACTGGGATGTATGCCTTGGGCATTGAGTACATGGTCCAGATAGGATAAGTCACGAGCAAAAAACACCCATTTGTCCTTCCGCAAGCGAAGACCATTTTGTCGCAAGACTTGAAATAATGTTCTGAGATTGGCTAAATGTTCTTCTTCCGTCTTTCCGGAGATCACAATATCGTCCAGATAGTTTGCTGCAGTAGGGACCGAGGCACAAACAGTTTGTAGATATTGCTGAAACAATGCAGGGGCAGATGCACACCCGGATGGCAGTCGTTTGAATTGGTACAAACCAAGATGCGTGTTAACCACTAAAACGCGCTGGGATGCTTCGTCAACTGGTATTTGCAAGTACGCATCTGCTAGGTCCAACTTCGAAAAATATTTACCCAGGCACAGTTTGTCAAAAAGATCTTCCGGGCGGGGTAAAGGAAAAGTTGCAGTCACTAGTCGGGGATTCACTGTTGCCTTGAAGTCCACGCAAAGTCTCAATTTTCCAGAACGTTTTTGCAAAATTACTAAGTTGTGATGCCCAGAGAGAAGCCTGCACACGTTCAATTACACCTTGTGATTCCAAATCGTGAAATGTTCCTGCGACCTCATCATGCAATGCGTAGGGGAACATTGCGCGCTCTGAAAAATTTCGGTTGCGCGTTTACTTTCAGTTCCAAATGCGCTTTATAGTCCTTAGCGCAACCAAGGCCCGGTGCAAAAATGTCTGCAAACTCTCCACATAGACGAGAAACACTGTCTGAAGGCACAGTCTGGTTCACTGATAGAACCTGATTGACTATAGACAAGTTAAACAACTGAAATAAATCGAAACCAAACAAGTTCACTGCAGCAGAAGAACGAAGTATGTAAAATGACACAAGTTTTGTTTGTCCTTTGTATGTTGCAAGAAGGCTGCACTGTCCTAACACAGGGATCGCTTGTCCTGAATAACTACTTAACGTAACAATTGCGGCACGCAACGGAGGTGTGCCCAGCTGCTTGTACGTGTCGTGATTGATTAGTGAAACTGCAGCTCCGGTATCGAGCTGGAATGCTATCACGTTGCCGTTAATGTCCAAGTCTACAAAAAGTTTACTGTCCTGCTGACGACAAGAGCGACTGTCTCGTGCAACGTGAACTGACACTGGAACATTATCACTTGCGACTTGACGTGATTTCCGGCGACGTCGACGCACACTATTTGTGGTATGAACACAGTCACTGTTAGAGAGAGTGGCACTGGGCGGAGTGGCATGAACTACAAGAATTTTCGTAGGCGAAGTTTCACGAGCCTGAGTATCCTTGGTTCGATCCCGATTCCAGCGCGAAGCAAAGGGCCTGGAATGGTTTTGAGCGTCCGATCGGAGCTTTTTCTGGCAAACACTTTGAACATGTCCTTTTTTATTACAGAAAAAGCAAATAGCTTGGCGTGACGGGCAATTCTCACTCGAATGTCTAGTACACACCGCGGGCATGATTTCACTGCATTTGCATGCTGGTGCGGGACACGAGGCTGAGAGCTATGCGGCTTTGTCGCGGCCGGGCGCGAGGACTGTTTACTGTTCCGTGCAGCTCGCCCGGTGGGCTGGTTAACCTGACACTCGGGTGGCGAAGTTGCAAATGATTCCTGAGCAAAGTCAAGTGTGTCCTGCCGATCCAATATGTCCATCACTTGTTGAAGGGAGGGATTGACTAGTTTTAAAATCTGTTCCATTATACAAACATCAGAAACGTTCTGTGCAATAGCATCACGTACCATAGTATCTGAATAAGGGAGTCCACATTCACACTCAAAAGCACAATCCCTAGTAAGGCCTTGCAAGGTTGCAACCCACTCCCGATTAGTCTGACCTGTCGTACGTTTTGTATGAAAGAACGTATACCATTTGGCAACTACACTGACTGATTCTTTGAAATATGCATCTAACGCAGACAAAATTTCTTCGTAGGACAGAGTTGCTACGTCGCGTCGGGGAAACAATTCGACTATCACACGGTACGTGGACACGCCGACACACGATAATAAGAAAGGCTGCTGCTCGGTACCTTGAATTCTGTAGGCGGCGAGATGGAATCCAAATTGGCGTGACCACTCCGTCCAGCTTTCCAGTGCAGCATCAAAAGGACGAAAAGGTGGTGCAACTGCGTTTTGTGGCTGCGGTAGCGGTGGAGCGGCGGCTGCCGCATAGTTTTGCATTGCACGTTGACCCTGGACGAGCTGTCCAAGGGCATCCAGTAAGGCCTGCGTCTGCTGATTCTGCAAGGGATAAAATTCGGACAGTACATCTGGAGATGGTGGCGAAGCCATTACACAAGTAAATCAGTCTATCAATACGAACGCAAAATCCCATCCTCGTCGCCAAACTGTTGTGGACTGGCAAGACAGCGAATCCACTGTGGCGGTGTTTAAGCTCACGAAGGCTGGCGTGAGGTCTGGAACAGTTAAAGGAGGTGAGACTAGTAAAAAAAGGTACGTGGCTTCTGGAATACTTAACTTTAATCCATAATTGGTGAACATCAGTCTGACGGTACATGCATCACAAGGTAAATAGCAAATGATAATGGCGCCTTGCTAGGTCGTAGCAAAAGACGTAGCTGAAGGCTATGCTAACTATCGTCTCGGCAAATGAGAGCGTAATTTGTCAGTGAACCATCGCTAGCAAAGTCGGCTGTACAACTGGGGCGAGTGCTAGGACGTCTCTCTAGACCTGCCGTGTGGCGGCGCTCGGTCTGCAATCACTGACAGTGGCGACACGCGGGTCCGACGTATACTACCGGACCGCGGCCGATTTAAAGGCTACCACCTAGCAAGTGTGGTGTCTGGCGGTGACACCACAAAAAATAATATTATTCATTCTTTGTGGCTTCAATCGGCAGTAAGTTCACCAGTGAAATGAGGATTTTCCCGTAAAAGAGTTCACTGGACTCGTTGGAGCGGGTTAGATGGTGATTTTTTATTTTTATATTTCATGCACCAGTCTTCTGGCTGGTTTGATGCGGCCAGTCAAGAAATCCTCACCTGCGCCAACTTCATCCCAGAGCAGCAGATGCACTCTACGTCCTTAGTTTTTGTTGGATATATTCCAATCTCTGCCTCCCCCCTATAGAAACCTCTAGCGCCATAGAGGTTATCCTCTGAACACCTAAAACATACCCTGTCACCCTGTCCCTTCTTCTTGTCAATGCTTTCCATATGTTCCTTTCTTCACCTGATTTTCAACATTCATCTGTAACACCACATCTCAAATGCTTCGATTATCTATTATCCCGGTTTTCCAACTGTCCACGATTCACTGCCGTACAACGCTGTGCTCCAAACAAACATTCTCAGAAATTTCTTCCTCAAATTAACGCCAGTGATTGATAGCAGTAAATTTCTCCTGCCCAGGAATGCCCTATTTGCCTGTGGTAGTCTGTTTTTTATGTCCTCCTTGCAACATCCAGTACGGATTTTTTTGCTGTCTATGTAGCAGAATTCGTTAACTTCTTCTACTTCGTGATCAACAATTTTGATGTTCAGTTTCTTGCTATTCTCATTTCTGATACACATAATAATTTTCCTCCTTTCCAGTTACTGTTAATCCATATTTTGTACTTATTAAACTGTTCATGGTATTTCAGAGATCCTCTAATCCTTCTTAACTTTCAATGAGGATAGTTATGTTATGAGCGAATATCATCATCGATATCCTTTCACGCTGAATTTTAAATCCACTTTTGAATCAGTTTTTATTTCTGTCGTTGCTTCTTCCATGTAATCTGCGTGAGTCACTAACTATTGCCTCAAAGAATAACTCCGAAAGTATGACAGGAGTTGAAACGTTTGTGGGACAAATGTTGCAGGCGACATCGGGGGCCATAATATAACGTTTGTTTTTTGTTGCTAGGTGGGGTCGCTTCAGAGATATGGAGGTCAACTTTGTTTTTTTAAATGGGATACTATAGTTTGGTACTTAGTTTCTGATAGCGGCTATCGAGACGAATCCAATGATGTGTAACAGTAAGGTCTTTGAAGGTCAACGAAGGTCACAAAGGTGGCATGAGCGTTCATTTACAGTTGGTGTTCGAAGTGATGATCATTGTTATCAAAGGAGTGTTGCAATCTTCTTATCATGGATTGAGCGGTATTTCTTATCACATCGGCACTTATCGAAACACATGCTCCGACAATTCTCTCTCGCAAATCTTCAAGTGTAGTTGGGACGTCTTTATAAACAATGTTTTTGCGAATCCCAACAAGAAAAAATCCAGAGGCGTCAAGCCTGGAGAACGAGCCGGCCACGACACATTTCCTTCGCATCCAACCAAGGATTTGGGAATTGTCTCTGCAACTTATTTCTAGCCATCAGCGAAAAATGTACCGGACGCCCATCGTGTTGATACCACATTCTGTTCCTTGTTACTAAAGGTATTTCTTCTAATAACAGACTTAATGTTTCTTGCAGGAATGTGATGTACTTCCTTCCAGTAAGATTTCCTTCGATAAAATAGGAGCCTATTATTCTGTCCTCCAGAATCCCACACCATACATTCACCGACCACGGTTTTTTTGTGTGCAACTTGCCGCAGCCAACATGGATTTTCAGTTGCCCAATAATGCATGTTATACAAATGAACATTTCCATGGTTAGTGAATGTAGCCTCGTCAGAAAATAAAATCAAATTAATAAATGGATCATCCCTCTGAATCTGAAATTGAGCCCATCGGCAGAATCCAATGCGACGCATACAGTCCGTAGCAGTTAATTCTTCGCGGAGACTGATATGGTAAGGATGATATTTATGGCGATGCAGAATACGAGCAACACTACTCATGCCAAATTCCCTTGAGATTTGACGCGAACTAGCACAAGGATCTCGAACCACAGTGGCAAGCGTACCAATTTCCGTTTCTCGTTAGTAACTTTCCTTTGCCGGATATGTTTCCGATGCGTTAAAGATCCAGTTGTTCTCAATTTATCACATATTTAAATGTACGACGTGTGAGGTGAGTACGTTGTGGATATTTGTCAGCGTATGCGTCTCTAGCTCTCACCGAATTTCGTTGGCATTTTCCGTAAATGACAAGCATATCGACTAGTTCTTTGACGGAATACATCGTTCACATTCGCTTGATTCGACGATACTAGTCTTACCGATCCTATTAGTGATGTATGGTGTTGAATGGTGTTTACATGTTAATGGCACATTAGATGGATACCTTGAATTCGGCGAATATTTATTATTTGCACGATATACGAGAGAGAATTATCAGAGCATGTGCTTCGATAATTGCCGAAGTGATAATGAATACCGCTCAATCCATGATAAGAAAATTGCAACACTCCTTTGATACCAATGGTCATCACTTCGAACACCTTCTGTAAATGGACGTTTACGCTATCTTTGTGACCTTCGTTGACCTTCAAATACCATACTGTTACACATCATTGGATTCGTCTCGGTAGCCGTTATCAGAAAATAAGTACCAAACTATAGCATCCCTATAAAAAAAAAAAAAAAAGTTTTCCTTCATATCTCTGACGCGACCCCACCTATCAACAAAAAACTAACGTCATATTAAGGCCCCCGTTGTCCCATGCAACAACTGTCCCACAAACTTTTCAGCTACTATCACACCTTCGGTATTATTCTAGGCGGCAATAGTTAGCGACTCACCCTGTAGATTGAACAGTAGGGGCGAAAGACTATATTCCCGTCGCACATCGTATTTAATCTGAACACCCGCCAGGATAGCCGAGAGCGCTAACGCGCTGCTTCCTGGGCTCGGGTAGGCGCGCCGGCCCCGGATCGAATCCTTCCGGCGGATTAACGACGGCCGTTGTGCCGGCCTGCCTGGATGTGGTTTTTAGGCGGTTTTCCACATCCTACTAGGTGAGTACGGGGCTGGTCCCCACGTCCCGCCTCAGTTACACGACTCGCAGCCAGTTGACAAACATTCACACTATATCACAATTTACACTAGAGTACACCAATTCCGTCGCAAGGGGTATGGGGTGGCAGCAGGAACGGCATCCGGATACCCCTTTAAATTAACCATTCTAAAACCGTACTTGACCCTGCGCACACTGCGGGTAAAGGCAGTAGCGAAAGAAAGAAAGAACCAGATTTAATCTGAACGCTTCGTCCTTGGTCTTCCAGTCTTATGGTTTCCTCTTGGTTCATACGAAATCCGTACCTAACCCTGCCGACCCTGCGCACACTGCGGGTAAAGGCAGTAGCGAAAGAAAGAAAGAACCATATTTAATCTGAACGCTTCGTCCTTGGTCTTCCAGTCTTGGTTCATACGTATTGTACATTACCAGCATTTCTCTGGAACTTACTCCAATTTTTTCAGAATTTCCACCATTTTACATTGTCGGACGCTTTTTCCAGTCTACATATCCTATGAACTGTTTTGATTTTTCCATTATCAAGAGAAATGTCAGAGCTGCCTCTCTGGTGCCTTCAATTTCCTAAAGTCAAATTGATCGCCATCTAAGGATTCTCAGTTTTCTTTTCCATTTTTCTTTATGTCATTCTTATCAGCAGCTTGAATGCTTGACTTCTTATGCATTTCATGCGATAGTTCTTTGCCTTTTCTATATTTAGAATTCTGTGGCTGACATTTTCCTGAAAGACTGATGGTACGCCGTCTGACCGTCATCACCGTCTTATAACCCAAAATCGATTTATTAATTTTGAAGTAAGTTTAAATTTCGTCGGCTGGTCACATTTTCACAGTGGGTGGCACACTGAGTTAGTGACACACTGCAGAGAGAGGCAGCAAAGGTAGAATTTGAAAAAACAGTTTTCCTATTACCCACCTTTATTGTTTTCGCTGTTGAAAATTGTAGGCTCGTAGTCCACTCTGAAACGCAAATTTATATTTGGTCTACAGGACGACTGGCTTCATTTTCTTTAAAGACGTGGACACTGGTTGTGTTTCCGTTGTTGAACAGACATATATTTAATCACTTAACTTCGCAATACAAATTAACATCAACCACTATGCTAACACAAAAAACACATAACTTGTAATCCAGTCTTGTACTCAAACTCGTACTAAACAAGAACAAAGATTTACCTATAACAACATGTAGGAAAGGAAATATTATCATGGATCGATCAATTCATGCAAAACCATCTTTGAAACATACATTATAAAAATAAAGTACAAATAATTGTTTATCATTGCTTATCTTTTTAAGAAGGGTATTATAATCGCCATAATTACATAAAATGTTTATATATGTTGACGTTCATACATTTTGGTATATCTATATAGTAGTGGATTTTGAGTCTTCAACTTTGGACTCAGTCATTTCATATGATCCGAGATCGATTAGCACATATATCTCACCATAATCAGTTTTATCACTGTCGCCACTGTTATAAATTCTACACATCAACTTGACTAGTCGTTTGGTTGCCAATCCCCCCAATGTTTTTAGAAATTCCAATGGTGTACAACTGATGAAAGACAGTTATGCGATGCTTCATCGCTGACGTAAGTGATGGCGACGAAATCGTGTGTACGTGGTACTCGCTTGTATGGAATAAACGCAGAAACATGGGTCGACGTGGGGGCGAGAAAAAATGGCATAAAAGAATTATGGTTTTTGGACGTGCGCATGGCCACACCCTTGAACGAAGTTCAGCGATTTGTTGGTGTATCAACGCCGACTGTCCAACGATTATACAAGGAATTACCGCTACACTGAGTAAGAACAGTGGCCGTAGAAAGATCATAACCGGCAGCGACAGGAGACGAGTCAATTGGAATTAATTTCAAAGCCGAGTGGAATTGCTGTTGTCATTGAATGCAGGCCCATATCTACTAGTTAACGGGGGAATGATGCGGAGGGAAGTGCGTGCAATTGATGTTTGGAGTTAGTTATCTTAAAAATAGGCGATTGCTGACTGTGGCTCTGAAAGTTACGTTAGTTACCATGAGGTGATTATCATTTATGTAATCTATGAACATAGGAATTGGTAAACTTTGAATATAAAAATTCGACTGCGAGAATGTGCTACAGAATCACGAGAAAGTAAGTCTCGTTCCCTGTGTGTTTATACATTCGTAATGGAAAGAATACTGTCTGAATTCAGCATTGTAATCATTAATTAGTATTGGAGGGCAGCGTGGAGGATAAAATACGGAGAGGGAGACCAAGAGATGAATACACTAAACAGATTCAGAAGGATGTAGGCTGCAGTAGGTACTGGGAGATGAAGAAGCTTGCACAGGATAGAGTAGCATGGAGAGCTGCATCAAACCAGTCTCAGGACCGAAGACCACAACAACAACAATCATTAAGCTTTTAAACTGATAAACTGGCCCCAGGTAAAGTTAATGTTGCCTTTTTTATTATTTAATTTTGGCTTACCTGTTGCACAATGGCAACACTGTGACACTGTTCTAGTCTTGAAAGCGCGTCGCATTTGCTGAGCTACAACTAATTACTGAGATGCGCCTGGTGCAACGCGCTCTCTAAAATAAAATAAAAAAATAGATCTTTTCAAAAATGCAAGTCGTAATAATGACATTAAATATTCAACAGTTATTTCTACCCACAAATTCAAATTGAAAATTATGCCTGGTTGTTTATCTTCCCCTATACTGAAGTCTCCGCATGTTCGAACCAAGAATGTCTAACTACAACCTGCCGCAATGAAATCAATTATCTTAAATTAAATCCTCTTCAGTTACTCATCAAAATAATCATAATAAAATAGTCTTCCCAAAACGCTTCAGTCTTTTTCCTCATTTCAAATAATCAGTAAATCAACATGTTCTACTTCCTCAGCATATAACTGCAACCGTACCTCTCGGCCTACGTCGTACTACAACGGATGACACACCACTGACGACTTCTATCTCTCCTCATCTCCCGCGCCTCTTGCAATGCAGAGATGGTCCACACAAGCCTTCAGGCGACACAGCATCTCTGATGGTACTGTGCACATATAATTTCAAACAGTACAAAGGCGCTTATGTGTTCATGACATCCAAATAATTGAAAAATACCCATAAAATTATCTTCAGCCCCGTACCAGCGCAGAAAGCTGTACGTCTTCAGTGGCCCGAAAAACAGTACCTGACAGGAGATGAGTAATATGGTCGGACGAGTCGCGAGTTTTCCTCTTTTTCAAAAGATTCAAGGCGTCGAGAGCGCTGACTGTCCTACGAGGCATTTAACCTGCAAAGACTGTAAAGAGTGTGGTTCAGATCGGAGGAGGTCCTTCGTGCCATGACTTCAGTCCACTCATTCAGTTTACCTCACAAAATTCTGAGTGACGACGTGTGTAGCTCAATCGGCAAAAACTGAATCCTTGTAGGATGACTTTGTTTTCCAACTGTCTGTCCGACTGTTAAGTACCCTTTATATCGGGAACTGTCATATGTATGAAGTTCAAATTTGTCAGATGCTAAGGTCCACGGCCTCTTTTCCAGACTTCGTTACATATTCTGTCATGCTTTTCATCCCATGCCGCACTGTTTGTTGAAACTAGGGGACGTCGTAAGCGACAATTTGAAAATTGATTGTTTTGATGAGGTGTGCAAAATAAATAAATAAATAAATAAACAAAAATAAAAAAAAAAAAATGTTTCGAATGGCTCTGAGCACTATGGGACTTAACTTCTGAGGTCATCACACCCCTAGAACTTAGAATTACTTAAGCCTAACTAACCTAAAGACATCACACACATCCATGCACGAGGCAGGATTCGAACCTGCGACCGTAGCGGTCGGGTTGCGCGGTTCCGGACTGAAGCGCCTAGAACCGCTCGGCCACAACGGCCGGCGATGAGGTGTGCAGAGTAGACGTTCAAGAAGTAGTTAAGGCAAATCCAGGGTGGTGATCAAGTAGGTATGTACGACACACTCTAAGAGATGCTGTGATAAACGGATCATGTAAAAGGTATTGCTTAAATAACCCGGGCGATGCAGACGGCCATTGCGAGTGTGCATATTTCGAAATATTCGAGGTCCGATTGATTGGTGTTTAGAGGTCACCACAGTGTCTAATCATTGTTGGTAAAGAGTGCATAGACTCCCCGATATACGATAACAATGGCAAAGATTGTGTTTCTCGCCTGATTGTTGCAGGAAGTTTCAAACCAAACCTCAAAATGCAATTTTCAAATTGCTATATTTCTCCCCAAAAAAATCATGTTACAATTAATACACCAAGACACTACAAGAACTAACACGATTATCGACAATATTTTTTTCCAACTGTGATATATAATGCGGAATTATTCGTTCTTTTTTCACTCATCACTTACAAATTTAGTCCAAACATAATACTAAAGTAATGATTTTAATATAACTTTCGATTTTCAAACGCACTACTAAATTTGCGTCTGACCGCAGTCTCACCCGATAATGAGCGAGATAACGCCAGAGACTCGCCCGTCTGGAAAATAACTAATCGCTCTTAATCTAAAATTTAAGACACCAGTGTTGTGGTTACATATTTCGCGGCCAGTTTTTTTTGCGAAATATTAATATAAAATATGTACTTCTAGTTTCGACAAGAATTTAAGCCACTGGACCAAATTTCGAAATTCCCTGTGGTTTGAAGTATCGGTCTTCAGTATGTATTAGTCAATTTCTCTTATAATTATTTTACTTTAATTATTATAACTGAAAAACTTAATGCATGGGATAGTAAAAAATTGCGTTCACTGAGCCTTAAACTTTGATTTAAAAAAAGTTTAAGTAATTGGTCTTGCTAAGTTGCATAGCATGTTAATATAACTCCGGAAGTAATAAAGTGTACATGAAAAACTGTAGCAGCAAATGCGTGCTTACACAAAAAATTTAAACTTATATCTTAAAATTAAAATACTCTCAAAAGTCCTGAAATTCCCGGAAAGGATATCTTGCCAGTATCGATTCGAGAACTCACAAAAATCGCTAAGACACTCGATTCCTCGGATGAATGGACTATCTATATTCGTAATTAAGTTTGTACGGAACTTTCAAAGTGGGAGTTCTACTCGCACTTAGCTAATTTTTTTTCTGTATCTTCATCGTACGTATGCTGTGGACACTTCCGTCATCGAAGAAGAGATTCCTAGTTTGACGAAAATTTAAGACCCCCTATGACACCTCGACTGGCCTGCTAAATCATCCATCTTGATCCCATGGAAAATGTGTGGGATCATTCGGAACAGTGGATGAAATTATCGACATCCACCCTCACAATTTTGTAGCTCTCAGGAATAACATTATCAATGAGTGGCTTCAGCTGGATACGACGTACCTGAAGAACACTTTATCAAGATTGTAAGCCGTTTACACATTCACAGCGTGATTTCTCCTCGGGGGACTAATTTTTTGTTTGCTGTGCTTATATATTCAGGCATACTCTGATCAGCAACTGAATTTGCACCCTTTAGCAACTGAAATAACGATAGCTGCTCCGCTGTAGAGAGAGTCTTTTTGCAGTTACAGCGAATGGACGGGTTCTGGCTGCGACCTGACTAGTTTGTCGCCAGACGTTTTACTGGCTACCATTGCGGCAGTCTGTAGCGTCGCAAGTTGTTCCGAGCGAACGTTTGTTTTTGGATAGCTTGCTGTATGTAACTTCGGGGACTGATATCTAGCGGCCTACCCGGGTCACACACGTGGGTCTGTCACTGCCTGCCGTGCGAAAGCTATTCAATGTCTCTTACTGAACGCGTACATTCACCACCTATAAGAATCTAAATAAAGGATAGTGGTTTTTGTGTAATCGTTTTAAAAATATGTATACTGCACTTTGTTATTAATAGAAAGGTGGTGTCAAAATCTCAGCTTTCTAGCGGGCATATTTTCAGAGATAGAAAAATTATTTTGAAGTTAGAAAAACTACCCTTAAGAAAGGAAATTCACCTGGTAACATTTATGACTTGCTTTTGTTGTCAATTGAAATACTCACCGGAAGTATAAGGGAATAGAATTATTTAACTTAGTACCCTCGTGGTCTTGCGGTAGCGTTCTAGCCGGCACGGTAGCTCAGCGTGTTGGATGTCTTACGACGTCCGCCCCAAGCAGACGCAACGAACAAAATGAGATTAAAAAAAAAAAAAACGGTTCTATGCGCTACAGTCTAGAGCCGCGCGACCGCTACGGTCGCAGGTTCGAATCCTGCCTCGGGCATGGATGTGTGTGATATCCTTAGGTTAGATAGGTTTAAGCAGTTCTAAGTTCTAGGGGACTGATGACCTCAGAAGTTAAGTCCCATAGTGCTCAGAGCCATTAGAACCATTTTTTTTTTCAAATGCTTTACAATTTTCGTAGTATGAAATCTAGAATAACTTCAGAAAGAACTATTAAAATCAATATTTATTTTATTATGTATTATCTGAGCCTGTGAGTAAATGGAGTGTGTAAGCAGGACATTCGTCAAATTTCAATATTGCATTATATACCATCTTAAGTAATGTGCAAGAGTTACACAAGCCTGTCTTGGGAAAATGATCCTAGGGGATTTACCCACTTTGCTTATGACGTATGTCTAGGTGTGATTGCTATTGTAACAGAGCAGCCAGAAAGTCAGCTGGAGTAAAAACTGTATCTAAATGTTACTTTCAGAATTATTGTCTTTTCGTATTCGTTTATTAAACATTACTATAATATTTGTATATCAGATTGACGCAAATGCGTCTGTGTATAAGGATTGGTGCAGACCAGTTTTGGCGCGAGTATTCTGATTTGCAGTCAGTATGGTCAGCCAATCAGAATTGAGACAGTGTGTGTGTGTGTGTGTGTGTGTGTGTGTGTGTGTGTGAAATCTTATGGGACTTGACTGCTAAGCTCATCAGTCCCTAAGCTTACACACTACTTAAACCAAATTATCCTAAGGACAAACACACACACCCATGCCCGTGGGAGGAGAATTGAGACAGTTCCCGCTCGCTACCTGGTAGTTATACTGGGAATGAGGCTGGAAGAAGAAAGTCGCTCGCTAGCTTTGAACATGGACGGTCATGTTACTAGTGCCAGTAAAAGTAATGTGTAAGATGAAGAATTACTTAGTGTTTAAGTTACTGGTGAGAGCTAAGTCGATAGCAGTTGTTTTGAGGACTACTTGGCAAAATTTCAGGGGTTTTGACTGGACAGATAGTCACATGTGCAATATTGGCCTTCATCTACTCCATGTGGCCTGTTTCAGTATTCAAATACTGAGCTTTTTTGGAGAGTTGTTGCGTGGGGGCTTATTTAAAAAGAAAAGACTAATATTAATGAATAAATGCAATAATTTTACTAGCTGTGTGACCGGTTACGAAGTGTCGTAAACGGTTGGCCCTGACTATTATTAGCACGCAATCTGACTGCATAAAATAAAAATAAAGAATGACAAGGAATTTCCATTAACACCCTTGATTAATTAAGTCCCCTGCAACTATAAAAGCTACGAAACAACAAAGCACAAGCGTAACTGTTCTGTGTGTGGTAGTGTGACTCAACGTACACGTATCTGGCTCGGTTCTTTCTCAATACGACAAAATATTTTAAACACCATTGACAATGAACTAATTGAAAAACCAGAAATACTACAATTGGACATACAATCCAGAATTACAAGTCTAATAAATGAACACGAGCCAGATGCATTGTTGACTGTACCTGTGAGCAAGAGGCATTGTCATTAAAGAAAACTGTAATACCTTTTTACCTCATTATATATTGACGAAAATTTTCCGTTACACCAGCACCATAAATCAAAAGCCCATCTCCTTTCTCAAATACACTCTGACAGTTGCAACTTCTTCCATCTATACATTACACCAACCGAACAGCATCCACTCTCTCGCCCAACAGAACAACTGCCCTCGACATCCTCTGAACTACTACTGCACCAGTGGAGGCGGCGAAATAATAATCTTTGGCGCAATCTCTGGCACTGTGACTCAGTGTAGCCACCTTTCACAATTTCTTTTTTAGAAACCCACAAGAAGGACCGAATGTAATAACTCATGACAGTGGTGAAATTAATGACAGTGAAAACGTTGTTTAATTCGGGCCGGGTTTGGACAGATTTCTCGCTGCCGTGCGTGTGAAAAGTGTGTATGAATCGTGAACTGGAAGAAAGTAGCCAATAGTTTAAATGTGGACTGAATAGTACTTTTTCTTTGGTTATCAAGGACAAAATAAACATTATTGTGTGGAAATTTCGGACATTATTTTCCAGAAGCCAATCCATTTTCTTACTGCCCAGTGTTTCTACAGAACTTTCTTTCGTAACTAGAGTTGCGCGGCCTCGATAATTGTAGATATTAGGTGGCGTCTTTTTATCAACGCTGCTTTTATATCATCTTGTAAGTATCTACGTTGCAGAGCGAAGGTACATTGAGCAGACGCCGTTCTGAGGTAGGTGAGTTTTAATTTGCAGCCTGCACAGTGACAACGACGAAAAGACACGAGAAGTTAAACTCCGACCGCTGCAAGTAGTGCGCAGAGTGAATAATGCGGGCGAACGTGGCCAGATCGTGGTTGGCCGACGCGTTAGACACATCCTCTCCGAGGCCGAGTAGGTTGTTGACTGATATACTGCCAGAGTCAGTTGTTGTGGGCACAAATGTGTTGATTCAAATATTCAAATGTGTGTGGAATCTTATGGGACGTAACTGCTAAGGTCATCAGTCCCTAAGCTTACAAATTACTTAACCTAAATTATCATAAGGACAAACACACACAACCATGCCCGAGGGAGGGCTCGAACCTCCGCCGTGACCAGCCGCACAGTCCATGACTGCAGCACCCTAGACCGCTCGGCTAATCCCGCGCGGCTGTGTTGATTACACGTTCACCGTCGACTACAGTGTTATATGTGTAGCTCTCCAATATAACTGTGGGTAAGGAACCTAGATGAGCAACACTACCCCTTTAGTAAGGCATACGGAAATCACAGCTCCAAACGTGTTTCTTTGTCCAGTGCAAGTCACAGTGCACAGAGATTAGCTTCCACGCAGGAACATGACCAAATGTTCCTCTAAATGAGTGGTCGCCCAACTTATGAAGCTCCTGAGCTCCTGTATGGTTTTTAAATCGTAGAGTGACAAGGGCGTCCAAACCAAGGGGCGAGAAAGGGCCCCCCTCCCCTACCCCCCTCCACCCTCCCGCCAACCACGCACTGCATCGTAGTTTTCAGGGAAAGAAGAAATGTAGTCAGGAGATTTTCTTTCAAGAAAATGATTTAATGGACCATATTACGCACTGCAAGACGCGACTATTGGGAGGGAGTAAGTAGAGTTGTTCCTGTGTCAGGGGGCACTCTCCCAGTTCGCTCCTTGCCATATTTCTCGGAAGAATGGTAGTGACCTGTGGTCGCCGGTAGGCACAGTGAAAGAAGATTCAGAATTTGTTATTTATTTCCATAAAAACACAGGCAGCATCTTGACTCATGGCTGGGGTCGTCTGTCAGTACCTGCTGAAAAATCGCAGCAGTAGCGGTTTTCAACCTGTTCAAGGCAGCTGATACCGCACACTTAGTTGCTGCCGGCTGCTGCGCTGGCGGTTCGCCAATTGCGGTGACCTCGGAAGCGGCTGTACCGCGGCCTCCGCCTCGAGAACTGCTCTGTCCCCTCCCGCTCACCACCTTTCTGCGTCATTCGTCTTACCGTGATGATGGTTGCCGTGTAGCCGTGAAGTTCGACGATATTGACCTGCCGTCCAGGTAAGCCCTATTCAGACCGCTGGAAAGTGAGGAACACTGGTGTACTGATCCTGGCGGAAAGGAAAGGCCTCCAGGTGTTCACATCTGTGACAGAGGCAGACTGTGTTGTTAAACTCTGCCACTGGTGATTATAGCGAGGTAGCCGTCTCTCCCTGTAACGGCTGTTGTCCGTAGAGTGCAGGAAATCTACAAGACACTTGTGCCAGACGTCGCATCGCTGCAATCAGGGAATCGAGTGCGAACATTATGTATGCTATCGATCCGTCTGACTGCCGTATGAGCTAAACTGTTGGGGTATTTGGCATTGAAGTAGTGGCTATTGTTACCTGATGTTATTTGTCATGACCGCATAGGGCTTGGTATCAGCGGTTTTCCTTCTGCTGTGCTTCCTTAACGAGTTTGTTATGGTATGGAACTGTTTCGTAAAAGCTCTTGGTACCACTTTTTGCATTCGCCTTAGCCTTTCTTTCGTCACATAAAAAAGGTGACACTGTTTGGCATCTTTAATCCACTACATTCTGCTGAAGTCTGCTGCCTGGCTCTCCAGAAACGTCGTCGTTTTTCTCTGACCCGGTCTCGATGACAAAATATTTTCATTGCGGCCGCCTCGTGTGTAGTGAGATAGCTTCGCTCTGGGACTCTGAAAATTTTACCTATTTTACTGCCCTATACAAGGATGGCAAGCAACAGCAGGTTTTTAAGAGGATCGAAACTGAACCTCTTTTATAGCTACTTACAAGTCGCCATTTGTCTTCCAAAATAATAAAAACGCTCCACACCCAAGGTGCTACCCCCTCTCCCCTCGAAAAACTGTCGTAAGGGCACCTGTGTACTGTGAGATACCAAAAGAAACTAGGATAAAAATAAGAACTTTAAAACAAAAATATCACATTTGTTTACCGCCAATAAATTTACATTTCTAGTAAATTGAAATGAATTTCCATTAAATTTTATTTTTGAAAGTATGAAATAATGAATCTGCAGCTTCTAAAAATGAAGTTTTGATTAATGCAGTGTATTCGTACAGTATCTTATTCCGTGCAATAATTTTTGAAACGCGAAATGAGGCTTCTGTTGCTGCTTCATTCTTGTTTATTGGTTTTAAGAAACTTGATTGTTGACCACTAAGTTTTGATTTTAGCTGCCTTACCTCTTCCTTCCTTAAAACAGAATCCAGAGAGACTGAAATATGATTCGTTAAGGAAGACGATGAGGGAGATGTCAATAGCTACTGACCTGTTTCAGTGCTGCCATAATTCGCCAAAATTTTTGAGGAGATGATGTATTCTAGAACAATAGTTCACCTTAGAAACAAAAGCATCCTTAAACAATCACATTTTCGGTTTCAGAAGGGTTGCTCCACTGAGAATCCGCTTACGAATTCACTCACCATATTTAGAATCACTAAATAACAAAATAGCGCCGGCTGGTATTTTCTGCGATATTTCTAAGGCATTTGACTGTGTGAATTACAGTATTCTCCTAGACAAATTGACGTTTTATGGGACTGGTGGTACAGCCAACCAATAGATAATGTCACATCTAACCAAAGGAACGCAGGAAGTTGTACTTAGTAATTCAAGCAATATAGTCCTGAGACATAATTCTGACTGAGGAGAAATCACTTTTGAGGTACGCTAGGGTACACTCTTAGGTCCACTACTGCTTCTCATAAATGTAAACTATCTTCTGTTTAGTGTACAACAAGCACAATTTGATCTTTTTCCAGATGACACTAATACTGTAATCAATCCAAGCATACACACAGAAGCAGAAGAAACAGTAAAGGAAGTTCTTAAAAGTTTTCTGCGAATGGTCTCACCCTCAGTTTTTAAGAAGACACAACATATTCACTTTTTCACATTACACCAATATAAGTGTTACATATGGTGAGGAAGTAATAAAAAGTGTGGAAAATTCAAAATTCTTAGTGATCCATATCGATGAGAACGCACATTTTGAAACTCTTAAAACAATTTAACTAACCAACATTTGCATTTAGAATCATTGCAAATCATAGGGAGAGGCAAATCATATTTTGCAATAATGTCATACGGAATAACGTTCTGTGGTAACTCATCTTTAAAAAAGAAAGTCTTCATTGCGTAAAAATGTGATGTAAGAATATTATGTGGTGCTCATCCACGATCGTCTTGTAGACATCTGTTCAAGGTGTTGGGCATTCTGACTACTACTTCACAGTATATTTACCACTGACGAAGTTTGTTCTAAATAATCGACTGCAGTTCAGAAGGAAGAATGAAGTACATAATTACAATACCAGGAGGAAAAATGACATTCACTACTCCACATTAAGGCTGTCTCTAGCACAAAAAGCAGTGCACAATGCTGCAACAAAAAATTTTGATCAGTTAGCTACTGATATAAAATGTCTGACAAACAACAAAGTAAAATTTGATAACAAACTAAGAAACTTTCTCCTTGACAACTCCTTCTATTCCGTAGAATTTCTATTACAGTAAAGTAGGAATGTGGGTAGGAATTACTAACTCACATCTGTATATATTTTTCTTAAAAAAAGTTCAGAGTGTAACCGCATGTACAAATTAATTTTCGACTTGAATGCAAAATGACTCGTTCCAAATCATTACTATCTATCGCGCAAAATGATCCATGGAACATGTAACTAAGTCACTAACCAGTGCGAAACCCTTTTCAACCTCCGAGTGAACGGCTTTTGAACTGACGTTCAACGTTCCCTTTATTCCCAACTGATTCATTTCCATAGCACAGCAAACAAACACAAATTGTCATTTATCTGGACAAAGAAATAATCTGTTTCCAATTCCTAATGAAAGGCATAAGTTTTTTGCTTGATCACGCCATCATTAGAAAAAAAGTAGCTTAGTGTCAATGCGTAAATCAGCTAACCACGTTAGCAAATGTCTGATAGACACACGAAATACATAACGCGCACAGCCTCACGCTTATACAAAAAACTATGAGCCTGACAGTGTAGATTTCTTGACTGACAATGGTAGTTGCGCGAGAGGAGCAAGAAGTTGTCGCAGTGAGCGCGATCTGAACTTAGTAGAGCAGTCCAGGTTAGCCAACCTGAGCGTTACGTCGGATCTTCCGAAAGTGTCCCCGAGATCTACTAGTAGCTAGTGCTCGACGGTTTAGCGGTTACTGCTCTGAATATTGAAAAACGCTCTCTAGACTGAGGAGCCAACGGTTACATCCACGACCACACGGATTTTTTCTTCTAGCCAGTTGTACTTGCAGGCGATGGAGGTACGTTACTGTCAAGGACGTTTAAGATGGATGAAAAAAGGATCCCTGAAAGATCAATCACTGCTCACAGGTTTACGTCGCAGGAATCCAGAATTAATCATGTGCTTTTGATTGTTCGCTTACCGCACCCTTTAGGAGACATTATTAACCAAAAGTGTCTCACAGTCTTCTTGCAACAACGTCACTCGTTATTGCTGCTGAAAACGTGATGATGTCGACTGGTTATAAAAGTCAGACATTCCACGCGAGTGTTTCAGGGGGAAACATACACTTCAGGCACACTTCGCAAATGTTCTTTTCACTCACCTTGTGTCTTCTGTAGCTCTGTCGCTCAGACAGGAGATATCGCACTGTCGTAGTTCTGCTGATGGCACTATGCTTGACTGGAATGAGAATCGTTACACCTAGGCTGCTTGGCTACTGGCAGTGTGTACTGGAATAATTTTTTAGGGATTTCATGATACTTTTTATTTATCGCAAGAACTAACCTTGTGGAATCTGTACCAGTCGTAAACATAAAACTTTAAAACAATGATACACAACTGAAATAGAATAAAACACACTCCGTTGCTAGCACGTCAGGCTGGCTTCCGTAAACACCATGCCACGATCGACCCCATACTAAGGGTCTGCAGCGGGTTAACAGAAAGAGTAAACTTGACCAACCACGCTGCAGGCCTCTTCCTCGATATAGAAGGGGCGTTTGACAGAGTGTGGCACAAAGGACTGTACCACAAACTACATGAGCTAGGAATACCGACCCAACTGACCACACTTCTGTCAAACATACTTGATAACAGACCATCCAGGGACATTTCCACCCAGAGGCAGGTGTACCACAGGGAGCGATTCTCTCGCCCCTCCTCTGTAGTCTATACACATCCGACACCCCTACCCCACAGGCTGGAACGAAGGATCTAGCCCTATACGCCGACGACACGGCCTATTGGTGTCACTCTCATGATATTAACTAAATTAACATGAAGACAAACACATATATCAATAAACTGGGGCTGTGGCTGCGAAAATGGAGAATTAAACCAAAGGCGCAGAAAACCCAGCTGATCGTCTGCAACAATAAGCACTTCTCACAAACAACAAATCGGGCACTACCGCAAATGAACATACGACTATAGGGAGAAGCAATAAAACAAAAAAATACGGCCACCTATCTAGGAATAATCAAAGACAAAACAATGACATGGACGCCTCACAAACAAAAAACAATAAATAAAGCAAATAACAGATGTAACCTAATTAAACTAGTAAGAGGCAGGGCAAACGGGGCAAGTAGCGAGACTCGAATTCACACCTACAAAGCATTTGTAAGACCAGTACTAAATACGCCGCCCCAGTCTGGGAAGTTAGCAAAAATAACACCCAGAGGCTGATGGCACTAGAGAGAAAACTCATAAGAATAGCAGGAGGGCTCAATAGACGAACAAGAAACGAAACTGTAAATCAAAACACCAAAGTCATCCCCATAAAACGCAGATGGATCACACTGACAGCGAGAATTGGCAACAACAGGACAACGAACAAAACCCTAACAACAGATCTCTTGAACTATACGCCAACAGAGTTTAATTACCCACAGCATAAATATCCATTCCCACCGAAAGTAAACAAAGAGTGCTTGGCGATAGAAGACGAATCCACTCCAAACATCACAACGGAAATACTAAAGCATCTGACAGAAGAAGAAAGCCAGAATTAAACAACAAAGGCAGAAGCACAACAACTAACATCAACACAATGACCCTTGCGAAGGTTTTCGAGAGGTTTCCCTCCTGCATTTTGGCGAATGCCGGGGTCTTAACATCCTCTCACAAGCCAAGAAAATATAAGATCACACAGGAAAAATCCCAACTGAACTGATAAATTGTGCCCCAACAGCAGTACATAAGAAAAGCTAAGGCACCAAAGAACATTAGGTTCTCCATGTGCCCGCCTTCTCCCATAAGGGGAAGGAATGAAAGATGGGAAAAAAAACTGCACGACAGCCGGCTCCATCACCACCGCCACCACCAAAGGTGGAAGCCGCCCCATCGACTCAGGCAATTATAGAGTCTCTGTTCTCAAAACTAGCCAATCAGGAACCACAACAGGCGGCGCTTTCTTGTAAAGGTTTCTCTGTTCAGCCAATTGGAGACGTGTAAAAGCACTTCCCAGTCGTTCCACGTGGATGACCGTCCGCTCAGCACGTGATCACGACGCAATGTGCGTTGCTAAGCTGAGCTCGTCCCAGATGGCACAGCATTACGGTTTCCATATATCGCATTAATTGTCTGTCGATAATCCAACTTCATGTTGGAAATTTGGCATATCTCAGCATAGGGCCAATTAGCCAACGACATTAAGAAGTTTTTTTAGATATTGAGATATTTTAGATATTGAGATATTTTTTTAGATATTGAGAAGGCGTATGACAGTATCTGTAGGGACAAGCTCTGGGATGTGCTGAACGCAAAAGGGATAGATGAAGAGACAACACGAAAAGTCAGAAAAATGTATGAGGGAAGTGAGAGTTGTGTGAAAGTGGGGAGGGAACGTACTGCATGGTTCAAGCTGGAAAATGGGCTGCGACAGGGAAGTGCACTTTCGCCTTTATTGTTTATTATTGTTATGGATGAAATCCTACAGCAAGTGTCAGATGCAATTGGAGATCATAAAATGAAAGCAGTGCTTTTTGCCGATGACCTGATGTTATGGGGAAATTGCGGGAAGGAGGTGCAAGAGCAGTTAGATGCATGGGAGGCAACGGCAGCACAATATGGAATGCATTTCTCTGCAAAGAAAAGTGATATAATTGTCACTACAAGGAAGACGAATAGGCCAAATGTGGATATAACTTGTGGACGGGAAAAACTACAAGTGGTAGAGAACTTCAAGTACCTGGGAAGTGTGATTGAAAGTAAGGGGGGAAACGCAATGGAAATAAATGAAAGGTGCAGAAAAGCAGGGCAGTTCTACAAATGCATTAGGGGGCTTATTTGGCGCAAGGAGGTGCCACAGAAATCCAAGGGAATTATATACCGAACCTACTTTGTCCCCATATTGGCATACGGAAGTGAGACATGGGTAATGCACAAAAGCGACAAAAGTAGAATACAGGCTAGTGAAATGAAGTTCCAGAGGAGCAGGTTGGGTGTAACAAGACGAGACAGATTGCGAAATGTGTATGTGAGGGAAAGACTAAAGGAGGAACCAGTACAGGACAGGATAGAAAAATCAAGACTGCAGTGGTATGGACACATGAAGAGAATGGATGAGGGAAGAATTCCAAAGAGGATGTTTGATCTGCAACTGGAGGGGAAGAGGCCCAGAGGAAGACCAAGAGATAGATGGGTGAAGGGAGTGAAGGAATGTGTGACGAGAAGAGGAGAGAACTGGACGAAGGTGGAAGAGGGGGAATGGTGGAAAGACAGAACACGATGGAGAGGCTTGTGTTCCCGACAGACCCAGCCAGTGGCTGGAAACTGTCCAAGATGATGATGATGATTAAGAAGTCACCGAGCGTAGGGACACAACAGTAAGCTATTGGACAGCATTTGGGTGGATGGCGATTCAATACTGCCTGGTCGTCTAGCTTTGGTGTAAATTATAAAACGTTCGTCATTTGACTGTAGTTTTTTGCATTATGTTCGCTGTCTGGCCAGTTGTTGCATATGATGTGCTTATAATGTGTCTTGGTGCGCGGTAGAACTAATCACTATGGGGTAATAGCAAGTCGCTTGAAAATACACTACTGGACATTAAAATTGCTACACCACGAAGATGGCGTGCTACAGACGCGAAATTTAACCGACAGGAAGAAGATGCTGTGATATGCAAATGATTAGCTTTTCAGAGCACTCACACAAGGTTGGCGCCGGTGGCGACACCTACAACGTGCTGACATGAGAAAAGTTTCCAACCGATTTCTCATAGACAAACAGCAGTTTACCAGCGTTGCCTGGTGAAACGTTCTTGTGATGCCTCATGTAAGGAGGAGAGATCTGGAGAATGTGCTGGCCAGGGCAGCAGTCGAACATTTTCTGTATCCAGAAAGGCCCGTACAGGACCTGCAACATGCGGTCGTGCATTATCCTGCTGAAATGTAGGGTTTCGCAGGGATCGAATGAATGGTAGAGCCACAGGTCGTAACACATCTGAAATGTAACGTCCACTGTTCAAAGTGCCGTCAATGCGAACAAGAGATGACCGAGACGTGTAACCAATGACACTCCATACCATCACGCCGGGTGATACGCCAGTATGGCGACGACGAATACACGCTTCCAATGTGCGTTCACCGCGATAACGCCAAACTCGGATGCGACCATCATGATGCTGTAAACAGAAC
The DNA here is from genome assembly GCF_021461395.2 of Schistocerca americana. Taxonomy (NCBI): domain Eukaryota; kingdom Metazoa; phylum Arthropoda; class Insecta; order Orthoptera; family Acrididae; genus Schistocerca; species Schistocerca americana. Next base: position 309,404,752 of record NC_060125.1, on the reverse strand, counting down.
GTGGATTCATCCGAAAAAATGACGTTTTGCCATTCGTGCATCCAGGTTCGTCGTTGAGTACACCATCGCAGGCGCTCCTGTCTGTGATGCAGCGTCAAGGGTAACCGCAGCCATGGTCTCCGAGCTGATAGTCCATGCTGCTGCAAACGTCGTCGAACTGTTTGTGCAGATGGTTGTTGTCTTGCAAACGTCCCCATCTGTTGACTCAGGGATTGAGACGTGGCTGCACGATCCGTTACAGCCATGCGGATAAGAGGCCTGTCATCTCGACTGCTAATGATACGAGGTCGTTGGGATCCAACACGGCTTTCCGTATTACCCTCCTGAACCATGAATTCTACGTTCTGCTAACAGTCATGTGATCTTGACCAACGCGAGCAGCAATGTCGCGATACGATAAACCGCAATCGCGATCGGCTACAATCCGACCTTGATAAAGGTCCAATGTGGTCAATCTCCATTAGTGTTGAGCATCAATCGTGCAGTTAGAATGCTTTCGATGACTCGTGGCAATTGTAATACCCCTTTTCTAAAAGCGTATGTTTTGTGTAAAACACTTGTATGAAGATTACGACCACAGAGTCGAGGTCCATATTTGTGTAATAAAAGAAGGTGCAGTGTTAAAATTTTTTGAGAACAGCTAGGAGAAGCCTAGCTGTACGAACTTGTCTATCTGCCTTCAGCTTTTGACATGTAAGCTTATGGGGTGTAATCATGGGAATTTCACAATATTCTAATATATCTCGAGTTACTTTTATTATCAGTTAATCCGTCCACATGTTTGTTTTGTTACTCACTAAGCGTTTTATTTTTCAGCATTACTAGCAGGAAAGACGTAGCAGTTCAATGTGGTACCTATGCGCCATTGGCGTGATTCTACTAATAATTCAAATGCCCTTTCTTAATCATTGTATGTGCGAAACCTGCAGTCATTCAGAAAAGAATGCCGAGTTTTTTTAAATCCATCATACAGTATACAGCGAATACCCAATCGCGATATGCAGACTGCATCTATTAAAATTCAATCGGTCCACATCCTCTGTTGCGCCCCTCCCAACACAAACCTGGTACCACAGTCTTCAGTCTGGTAGTGAACTTCAAAGATATTTGAGTTGTCGGAGGAGGAAGCGCCAGCTAATCAAACCGTGCCATGACGTCCTCACTTCCAAAAGCTTCAACTCAGTTATTCCATTGCCACTGAATACCGAAACACATCAGTTCATTGTTGGACAGACACTTCTCATATTTATTTATGTTTAATTCAGTTCATCTCAGTCTGAGTCATGCTCCCGCCATTAATAAATACTAGTCTCGCCTGCGGTCGAAATTCGGCCAGCTGTGTTTATAAAGTAACGAAAGTCACATTTTTTGTATAATTGATTGGAATTTGTTCGTATGCAGATTCTTAGTTTTTACGTGAACACAATGCTGATTTTTAGTTCATAGTGAATGCTATGAATAAAAGAGTGAACGACTTTGTTGGCTGTGTCCAGAAGTATAAAATTTCAATATGTGAAACTCTGCTTGATGTAACATATAACTGACCATGCGTAATAACTGGTTTCCTTCATGAAATCCCAATCTTTGCGAATGTTTGTCCCTGTGAATTGTTAACGTTAATTGTAAATGCAGAATCAATTGGGAATTGATTTCCTTGAAACTCAAAAGGTAAAATAGCACCGAAAAGAGTCGTATCCATACGCGGAATCAACATTAGCTTATTTTGTGGAAACTTACCAGTTAATCAATGTCCACATTATTTCTGTGTCTCACTAACTGTTCCTCTTTCAATCCGACCAGTAAGTGTTCTTGTGGGCAAATAAATACAATTTATGCACAATGAGGGAAGTCGTAGCTATTAAAAATGAAGAAATTGTGAACTAGGAACGTACTTCAAAATTTGTGGTAATGATGGCAAACGAACAAAGGTTAGTTCGGTTTACTCTTAAACAAAGGTAAGCGAAAATACGAAACCAATACAGTAATCAGTGTCACGAACAGCCTGTGTTGCCCCGAAGGCCTCGTTGCTACCATGGAGGTTACAAAAGAAGGGAGCTGTCATTACGTCACATACTTGAAGGCGACGTCCGCAACCTTATGTAGCCCAAAAAATTAGGCTCACCGCATTCATACCTCCATGGTTCACCGCGGTCATACTTCCCCGTGACCTCACTTTGACGTACCCGTGCCCAGATTCGAACGTGTTGGGTGCTTTGACATGCACAAGATACGATAGCATGTCTTGAATCTTCCGTCATTCCATTCGTTTATGGGCTAGCAGAGAACACGTAGGTAAGTTTTCTTTTGAAAACGAAAACATTAAAAGTGTGGTGCATATGTGTTGAAAGCTGAAAGTGAGACTAACAGCCGGCCGGGTGTAGCCGAGCGGTTCTACGCGCTACAGTCTGGAACCGCGCGACCGCTACGGTCGCAGATTCGAATCCTGCCTCGGGCATGGATGTGTGTGATGTCCTTAGGTTAGTTAGGTTTAAGTAGTTCTAAGTTCTAGGGGACTGATGACGTCAGCAGTTAAGTCCCATAGTGCTCAGAGCCATTTGAACCATTCTTGAGACCAACAAGAATCAGTACTAGTAAGCAAACAAGCAGTAGTTTTGGAGTTACAGCTTCATTTGCTATAGATACAACTGTAGTAAAAGTGGAATAAAGTTCATTATGAAAGCATCCTTTTCACATCATACCCCTCTCTTCTTGGTAATTCGAAATATATCAACAAAAACAAGTTACATTAACGAGGCCAAATGTGTCGCGTTACTAGAGCAAACACGCATTCAAGAACAGAAAAACGTTTGAAATTGCCCTCCTGACACTATGTTATTCATGCAAGCGCTGCAATTTTTAGTATTTAAAACAGTTGTTGGATCCACATGACAGTAATAGCGAACAAGAAGCAATAGTAAATAAAAAAAGCACTCCGTCTTCAGGCCACAAGTGGCCCGTCGGGACCATCCGACCGCCGTGTCATCCTCAGGTGAGGAGGTGGATAGGAGGGGCATGTGGTCAGCACACTGCTCTCCCGGTCGTTATGATGGTTTTCTGTGACCGGAGCCGCTACTATTCGGTCGAGCAGCTCCTCAATTGGCATCACGAGGCTGAGTGCACCCCGAAAAATGGCAACAGAGCATGGCGGCTCGATGGTCACCCATCCAAGCGCCGGCCACGCCCGACAGCGCTTAACTTCGGTGATCTCACGGGAACCGGTGTATCCACTGCGGCAAGGCCGTTGCCCAACAATAGTAAATAGTAGTCTGATAATGTTCTGGGATACGTAAAATTGCAGCAGGCCCCGCTCACTCTAGCTTCAAAGCAACGTTCAGCGAAAGTCTGTCATCTCCCTTCTTTCATGATTACTACGATGTTTTGTTTTCCACTGTTGACAACATTAACGACCAGTAGATGTGGCATCGTAGCTGCCCAGTAAGCATATGTTACTGCAAATTAACCATTTGCAATATTTAAACATGAACGTCCCTAGAACGCAATTTCACGAAACGTTCTTAGTGTAATTTCAAGTGTCATTTCTACCATAGCGAACGATCGGTATATGGGATACAAGTTCGTAGAAGTGTGAGATAGGCTTCTGTGTGTGTGTGTGCGTGTGTGTGTGTACGCACATAGTACCTTTCTTAACGGCTATGGATACTCACCATTTACGTTGTGCACATGTATGGCAAAGTACCTTTCAAATTATGTCATTGGCCTCCATGAATAATTAATGTTAAAAATCCTAACACCAAATTTCGGTGTTCATGTATTAATATTACAATTTAATGCTGATTACGGATGATATCAGTAGGTTTAAATCAACAATTCCTGTCTTAATATTTTTCCTACTCTGGTCGTACTTTGTGTGTTATACATTTCTTGTACGTGTATGTTTTAGCTGGGTCACGATGAGCTGAGGGAATAGAAAAATCATAAGGAAATGACTCAGAGCCCCACGAAGTTCATAGGGATATCGGCCTGGCTTTCGATGGACCAAGCACGAGCGGGTGGAGAGACACGTCGCTTTCGGTTGCCGCTGGTAAGCCGCTGAGGCCAAGCGGAGTCAAACCGGGCGCTTGGTGCACGGCGGCCGCAGAATTCTTCCATTGGCTGCGCCCTGCATGGTATGGGGCCAGAGTTCCTAACTCAAGAATTCGAATAAGCCGTGATGGGAACCTGGCCTTGCGCAAAATACACTCGTTTTTACAAGCTGAGCTATTCGGTCAAAGCACAGTTCTAAAGGATATAATCTTCTCCGACTGGCCACTTCCTAGAAGGCAGTGGAGTGGGAGGCCAGATACAATTCTCTGTTATCTCTTTGGAAAGGGGAATAGCTGTATTTCTTTGTAAGGGTGACGTGCCGACTTCTCGGCGCCATTCCATGCGGGATGAACAGCCTCGTGACTGGAAAATAAAGGGAAGAAACTTCATTAGGTTATCTTGATGCAAGTCAGGACACCACTATCTGACAATGTCAGTTCCCAGGGGATCAGCGTATGGGCTGTAGTAAAGACTTAACTAAAGAGTGGTAGACTGACACTTAAACAATTAAGAACAGAGAGTGTGGGAATACAGGTGATTGTCTAACTTTACAAAGTTTTTCCCAGATGAACAGTTCGTTAGTTTTTTAAAAAACAATATCATTGCCCAGCATTCGTCCAAGCTGCGGTATCGCATATCGATACCACAACATGGGCGTTCCACAGTTGGTAATGGAATGGCAAGTTTCCGTCAGACACCGATAGTAGCCACGCGGGATCTGGCAACAGAGCAACACCTCCACCAGCTCTGTACTTCGGGCGTCCTCTACCGTCGGAATACATGACGCCTGGCTGCAGCCGCTCAACCCACTTGCGCTAGGAGCAACTTAGGTTCTGGGACGCCGTATAGAGGCCGCCTAGTCACTGCTCCAACACCATCGTTGTTACTGTTGTAATTGCTAGATTCGGTTTCTTGCTGTATTATTTGTACTCAGTCTTCGTTCACTTGGAGAAATACAAGTCAAGTACATCTTATGTGTGTTAACTTGTTCGCAGATAGTTTCTTCTCCTGTTCTGATTTCCTACGATGACAGTTGCCACAGCACTCTGTAGCCCACCTCTTCTTACTGTTGTATGCGATGTGTATGAATTCGTACGCAACAGGAGCCTTTGCACTGGCAAAGAAGAATTACTCAGATTTTCCAGAGACCAAGGGAGGAGTTAGTTCTTGTACTGTACAGCTGAATGTGGATCTTCTGTTTTGTTGGACCACACTCTCGGTCTACAAGAAATGTATTCACAGTTCCGAATATGGCCAACTATCAGCAGTATAATGGATTGACGACATCGGAATAACTCAGTCACTGCAGTGTCGTATTTATCTGCCTACACTGGGCAAGAGACTTTCAAGTAAAATATCTCTCCTGTGCAGAAATATACATAATAGATGTACAGGTTGCAGACACGTGGTTGACGACATATGGAACTTTGGGGCTGGCTGTGAGTCGTGCTCGCATAGCCTAACGGTAAAGTGATCGCTCACAATAAGCGGGAAATCCGGTTTCGAGTCCCAGTCCGTCACCAATTTTCACTGCCGTCAGTCCATTGTACAGTTTCATGCAAGCCCGAATAAACTTTGCGTCGTAATTCGAATGGCACAGGCGCTGCAATATCGGACACTATTTGTCTGTTAACGACGGAACGAGATCCAGTGGCTGAAGTGATGCTGTGGGTAGTCGACCACATCACTAGCAGCTTTCCATCCTCCAGTATGCAAAGTATGGTGAGAATTTACAACATAGGCAAGTAAGTAATAAGAGTCATTAACTGTTAGTACACTCTGAGCCGTGCACGGTTCGTGCCATTTGTTTGTCATCTTCTATTGTCGGAGCCAGTGTCTCCGGGACGTCGTCCGTCCGAAGGAAGCAAGGAGATCGGACCTGGAGTCGTTGAGTTGGAACGCGGCAGAAGTGCAGTCGCCACGTAGAAACAGTCGGCGACGGAGCGCTAGGGAGTCGCGGACAGCCAGTACTCGCTGACCGCTCGCGACACAGGATGAACTGTTCGACGGACGGAGATGGTAGCGGGATCTCGTTCATTTGGTCCCCCATTTGGGTGGCGTGTGTTTGGTCTTTTGACCGTTTCTGGGCCTCGTCACTGTGTCATCTTGCTGGACGTGGCTCGATTCCTTTTTGTGCGGAGACATCGTGGCCAATGGGCAAGAGTTACCTCTGCATGATTGGGTTCGAGCCAATGTTCCCGGATCGCCGTGTCTCCCAGTTCCCCACGGACAACGGACACAAATGGTTTAAATGCCAACGACCTTGGTTGGTTATTGGTCGGTCGTCTGGTCAGACGACGTGTTTTGTCACCGACCGTCTTTCGGTTTTGTGTGTGTGTCCGCCGATGATTTGTTCTAGTTCGTCAGTGATTCGTTTTACGAGTCTTAGAGTTTCTTGTGGCAGTGTTTCGTGCAACACTATGTAACCTGTGGCAGTTCGACTGAGCAATGCCTTAAATGCTGTAATGCTGTCTGCGTACTGCAATAGCCAGTTGGTCGGCTGCGACAGAGCAGCGAGTGAGTGTTTTCTTACCGTGTGCTTGCTGTCCGCCACCGCGTGTAGTTCCACAGCCGTTGCGATATTCCTATGTCAGTAGTTATTGTGCCTTGGTTTATTAACAAACTAATGCTTGAAGACGAGTGTTAATGGTCTCTTCGCCTCGCTGGCATTTTTGTTGTAGTGTTCTTGGTCTGGTGACCGAAATCAGGTGGTTGGTTGGTTCGTCGGCTGTCTGTCAGTTGAGTTGCCTTCCGATTTAGAGATTATTGGTCGGCCTGCCTGTCTCTCCTAAACGTTAGTGTTACAATTCCAGGCCGACCCTCGGAAACTTCTGAGCGCCGTTCCGTGTCTGTTACACAGTGACTTCCCTGTTTGAGTTTTAGTTGTTTGGTTGTGTGGCCTTCAGTCGAGTTTTTACGTATTCTGAATTAATGTTCCCGTCTTGTCCTTGAGACATAAAACTGTTATTCCTTATGCGGGGCTTTCAGCCGAATTTTACATCAAATCTTTTAAATTGTTGTTGATGTGTGGCCTTAAGCCGAGTATTAATATCTCTTAAATTAATGTCCTTGTCTTGCTCTTAAGGCATGAGATTGTTATTCTTTATTTCATACGAAAAGTTTTAAGACAAGGCCTTCTGCCTTTTGCTTGAATCTCCTCTTATTGCTTAATATGCGACCTCCAGCCTAATTCCGTTAAAATTAAATTGCTAAGGCCTTCAGCCGATGAGACTGAAGATTTAGAAAATATTATTGGGTGAAACCTCCAGAAGAACTTTGTATTTCAATTTTGCTTAGACCTTGTGTCTTCGATTTTGAATGTTCTAAAGTTTGACAAAGGGGGTTGTAAAGGTTCATTATTTACGTGACCATTACGGATCTCCAACCACAGTTCTCGATAGCAGTAATATCGTACTAATTTTCTGCGAAATATTCACATTTGGTTTTATTAATGTATAGGTAGTCCGTCGGCCGTTGTGGCCGTGCGCTTCTAGGCGCTTCAGTCTGGAACCGTGTGACCGCTACTGTCGCAGGTTCGAATCCTGCCTCGGGAATGGATGTGTGTGATGTCCTTAGGTTAGTTAGGTTTAAGTAGTTCTAAGTTCTAGGGGACTGATGACCATAGATGTTAAGTCCCATAGTGCTCAGAGCCATTTGAACCATTTTTGTATAGGTACTCCGATGTGTCGATATATTACAGTGATATGGTTCTTGTGTGTATTCACTTCTGAGACTGTCACAATCTTTGACTTACTTGTAACCGTTTTTGGCGCGAATGCGCACAGAGCAGTCTTTGTTTCACTTTGCACAAGTTATTTCGCTTTGTAAAAGAACAGTCAAATCTTGTTTGGTTAAAGTGGAAATTAAATATATGAAGATTGATACAAAACTGTTTTCTTGATTTGACAATTACGAAGTATACGTGAATTTACAAGAAGTTTAATAAAAATGTGGATCGTGAACACCAAGTCAAAAATTATTTTTACCGTACCATTGTTCTGATACGGGATTGTTTGATCATTAAGAATTTCCTGAAAAACTCATTTGTTAGGTCCTCAAATGTTGCTAAAATACGGATCTGGACCTTCTAGCAGTCAAAGTAGAATCACCCTAAAATCAACAAGATGAGCCATAACAACTTCGACGAAATCTACGTGGGAATCCATTCAAGATAATTGCCAAAATTAATGACATTTTTCCATTCTGACGATACCATCCACACTCAATAACTTTGTTGTTGGCCGATAAAGCGAATATATGCTGCGTGAGCAAAATTATTAATCTGATTTCTAACCTACTTTGCAAGTGGTGGTATTGTTAGAAGTTCGATTAAAGCTGTTGTAATATTGTGTTGATAAAGTTTGTATGTTGAGTACAAACTGATAGGGACTCACTTTGGCCCCTTTCCACAACCTAACCCGCTCTGTCCTGCTAGCTCAGGCATTTCACACTCATTGTTTCAACTAATTAGGTTCTGCGTTTTCTACATTTTGCTTAAATGACTGAACGATCATTAATGATAAGATTAGTTACGTTATTTGCCTGTGGTGGTCGTACCCCCTTCTGGCGAAATCAGACCAATCACAATGCGCCCACCATGGTCTTTTTTTTCATAGGTGACATGTAAGATTGTGGTCATACCCATTCATCTATCGCACACTGGCTTTGCCAAGTCGGTCAGTTGTTAGTTTAAATTTGTTCAATGCATGTAGATATTAGTTTTAGTGTTGTCCGTGCTTTATCGATCTCAATAACATTCTCTCATTAGCTCTTGTTCATGCGAGTCGCAACAAAAAGTGTTACAATAAACTGAGGTTAATTATTAACTCATCTTTTATTTCATTAGATGATCCCATTTCTAATTATCTACTCTTTAATATTTGTATGAGCGGACCAACAAATCAGATTCATTTGCTAGAACCATCCTTTTCCTTGTTGTTCCGTTGCGCGACAATTCTTGGCGTCTGACTGTACGGCAGTGGCTCCCAACCTGGAGGTAATTATTCCGTGAGGGTACAGTGAAATTGTCTGAGTGGTAAAAGCGAAAAGGGTTTCATCGTCTTTCAGCCATGAAACTATTTTTTCGAGAGATAATATTGACGACGTAAGTTATCATTAATTACTTTTTCTCAATCACTAGCATTAATGCATGACACTATACTGAGGGAGCCCACATAGTTCACCCAATATGCACATACGTCGTGCTTTCTACCATACGTCGATGATGGTAAAAGTGACACATAACACGGTTTTTATAATTTAGTTATACAAAAGTAACCTTTAACTGTGAAATAGGTAAATAACTTAGAGAAATGTTTGGTACAGCAATGTATGCAGTGTATCTTCAAGTTTTATTTACAAATGTTAAATGTGGCTACCTGTTGCAACACGCCAAATGTCCCATCTGTGCCGGCCGCGGTGGTCTAGCGGTTCTGGCGCTGCAGTCCGGAACCGCAGGACTGCTACGGTCGCAGGTTCGAATCCTGCCTCGGGCATGGGTGTGTGTGATGTCCTTAGGTTACTTAGGTTTAAGTAGTTCTAAGTTCTAGGGGACTTATGACCTAAGATGTTGAGTCCCATAGTGCTCAGGGCCGTTTGAACCATTTTTTTTGTCCCATCTGTAATCAGTTTCCTGCCAAATCCTATGAAGGAAGTCTTCATGTATGGCGCCAAGTGCTTGTATTATCCGTTGTAGCTCGTCGGCGTTACCAAGAAGCGGAGGAACAAACACTGTCTTCAACGTAATAGCATACACCGAAGTCCATTGGGGTTGAAGCAGATAATCTTTGTGGCCAGGATATTGTTCCACCACGCCCAATCCAAGTCGGCACATTCCTGCTGAGATACGCGGGAACTTCACGATGACAATGTCGTGGCGAGGCATATAGCTGGAAAATAAATTCAGTGCCGATATCCTGTTGTAATTGAGGCGTTAGATAATGCCCAGCATGTCCAGGTACGAGACGCCAGGTACAGTTGACTCGCGAGAAATGAAAAGACCATAAAGTGTGTTAAGCTTACAGGGCACATATATATTATACAGTGCTGTATCAAACATTTGTTATTTACCCTCTTCGCAATTAAATGTTACTTTTATGTAACTGATTTATAAACACCCTGTGCGTAACAAACGCTAAATATCTGCTGAAAATGTCTTCTCCAAGTTATAGTACGTCTTGCAATAGACTAGAAATTGCTTCATTACTCATTCTGAAACTGATAAATGGACTAACTGAGCCCAAGAGACAACAGTAATTAATGAGGGCTACTACGTTGCGTAATTATTAAATTAATATTATTGTGCTCAGACACAAAGCGTTAAGAATCTGCAACCTTCCAATTTCCACCAATACAGGAGTCCAGCAATCAAGCGATTTATAAACAATAAGTATGGAGTACACATTTTAAATTGGTTGATTTTTAATACAGGTGCAGATGACGCGTGGGGAATAGTATTGCAAGAGATGTATATTTTGTACCAAGTCCGAAAGAACAGACACCACATCTATAATTAACGCATTAACATGCAGATGCACACCAAGCTCGGACTTTTTACGGGAATCAGTGAGATGCCGCGAGTATTGAGGCTAATGAACAGGGACACTACATCAGTAGTGTGTGTAATAAGTTCAGAATTTGTCCGTCGGGCGTGCTAGAGTAGTCTGTGCAGTTGGTGTGACCACTGTGTGCGGACGGTGTAGTGGTCAGCACATCAGCTTAATAAGCAGGAGATTTGAGATCGAGTCAGCGTTTGATACAAGTTTTCAACTTGCCCCAAAGATATAAACCAATGCCCACTGGTAGCTAATGTATTTAATTGCTTTGTGTCTTGTTTACTGTAACGCCACCACGCGTTTCCGATAACGGCAATGGGAGGCCAAGTGCAGTGATATCGTGGTCGGTTAGTACTCACGGAGAGTTGACGGTCGATATGAAATGGAAAAGCGCCACAATGACGGGAGGCACGTCATAGTACTTTTGGACCTGTCTAAATTTACTCTGGGTTTTGTGTTGTACTTTTTTGCTGGTTGCATATTACAGGGAATTTCACTGATGCGAAAATATTTCAGATACAAAGGTAATTAGAGTATTAAATCGAGTACACTATAAATAAATTACACTACTGGCCATTAAAATTGCTACACCAAGAAGAAATGCAGATAATAAACGGTTATTCATTGGACAAATATATTATACTAGAACTGACATGTGATTACATTCTCACGCGATTTGGGTGCATAGATCCTGAGAAATCAGTACCCAGAACAACCACCTCTGGCCGTAATAACGACCTTGATACGCCTGGGCATTGAGTCAAACAGAGCTTGGATGGCGTGTACAGGTACAGCGGCCCATGCAGCTTCCACACGATATCACAGTTCATCAAGAGTAGTGACTGGCGTATTGTGACGATCCAGTTACTCGGCCACCATTGACCAGACGTTTTCAATTAGTGAGAGATCTGGAGAATGTGCTGGCCAGGGCAGCAGTCGAACATTATCTGTATCCAACAAGGCCAGTACAGGACCTGCAACATCCGGTCGTGCATTATCCTGCTGAAGTGTAGGGTTTGGCAGGGATCGAATGAAGGGTAGAGCCACAGGTCGTAACAACGTCCACTGTTCAAAGTGCCGTCAATGCGAACAAGAGGTGACCGAGACGTGTAACCGATGGCACCCCATACCAGCACGCTGGGTGATTGATACGCCAGTATGGCAATGACGAATACACGCTTCCAATGTGCGTTCACCGCGATGTCGTCAAACACGGATGCGACCATCATGATGCTGTAAACACAATCTGGATACATTCGAAAAAGTGACGTTTTGCCATTCGTGCACGCAGGCTCGTCGTTGAGTACACCACCGCAGACGTTCCTGTCTGTGATGCAGCGTCAAGGGTAACCGCAACCATGATCTCCGAGCTGATATTCCATGCTGCTGCAAACGTCGTCGAGCTGTTCGTGCAGATGGTTGTTGTCTTGCAAACGTCCCCATCTGTTGACTCAGGCATCACGACGTGGCTGCACGGTTCGTTACAGCCATGCGAATAAGATGCCTGTCATCTCGACTGCTAGTATATGAGGCCGTTGGGATCCAGCACGGCATTCGTATTACCCTCCTGAACCCACCGATTCCATATTCTGCTAACAGTCATGTGATCTCGACCAACGCGAGCAGCAATGTCGCGATACGATAAACCGCAATCGCGATAGGCTACACAATCCGACCTTTATCAAAGTCGGAAACGCGATGGTACGCATTTCTCCTCCTTACACGAGGCATCACAACAACGTTTCACCAGACAACGCCGGTCAACTGCTGTTTGTGTATGAGAAATCGGATGGAAACTTTCCTCATGTCAGCACGTTGTAGGTGTTGCCACCGGCGCAAACCTTGTGTGAATACTCTGAAAAGCGAATCATTTGAATATCACAGCATCTTCTTCCTGTCGGTTAAATTTCGCGTCTGTAGCACGTCATCTTCGCGGTGTAGCAATTTTAATGGCCACTAGTGTGATATACGCCCTCAAACGGAAACTTTTTGGTCGCTCTTATACCAGGCGGTTATATTTAAAGTGCAGTTACTCACAGAGGTCCACTGTGGGCTGTAATTCTCGTATGGCAGCGAAACTTGGTAGATATTCTAATGTGTTAATGCCGAACGGACGTACACTGGAAAAAAAATTAATTCAAATTTTGGTCACCAGTGCAGATCTGGCGCTGTGAATGCAACACGGAGGTGGGCAGAATAAGGTCAGACAAATGAGAAAGGCGTAATGCTGATTTTATTATTAACCGCCGCTTTCACAGTTTGTTCGTTATGAGGACCGGAGACGTCGACGATATTCTTTACAGAGCGAGATTTGCACCTCGTGGCCAAAATTGGAATTAATTTTTTCGAGCGTAAACCGTAGCGCATTAACGCTTTAGCATATCCACCAAGTTTCGAATAGTTACAGCCCACACTGGGTCTCTGAGTAGCTGCACTTAAACACCCAGTACTAACCGTGAAAACCATAGCACATAGGTAATTACAACTGCTTGGTTATAATATATGAGACATATGTCTTTGGATTTTTGGTTCTCCTGTGCAAGACGAAAAACTGTGCTGGCATCTCTGTGTCGCAGGTAGCAGCTGGATTCGAAATTGTAATACTCTGCGTGCCGCAGGCTATGTTGTGAAGGTAGCGGACCATCGGGGCAAGGCTAGCAGCACACGACGGACCGGTTTTGCCACTTCGGCCTTGGTGGTCTAGCGGTTCTAGGCGCGCAGTCCGGAACCGCGCGACTGCTGCGGTGGCAGGTTCGAATCCTGCCTCGGGCATGGATGTGTGTGATGTCCTTAGGTTAGTTAGGTTTAAGTAGTTCTAAGTTCTAGGGGCCTGATGACCACAGATGTTAAGTCTCATAGTGCTCAGAGCCAGCCAGACCTAGTCTTTTTTGTGAGCGTTGCATTTAGTGCCCAAGCTTGCGATACGCTGCTGTAAGCCAAGGTTTTGACATTTTGGTTGTGAAAATAATTACTTTGCTTGGCAGTATCTCATTAAGCGGATGGTCCAATACGTTTATCACACATCCCAACAAGCCCGTGAACAGAAAAGAAGTGAAAGATCTGCTAGAGTGGTATCGCAACATGCACATTTAAGATTTTACAATGAATGAAATAAAAATCCTCGGTCAGAATCGCAAACATTATTGATAACTAGTATCAGCGCACTGACGAGCCATCTTCAGATATATAACACAGAACAATGCATATAAGAGGTGAACAATAATCAGATACATTTAATAACTGAACGCCCATTACACGATACATATCAGTATGGAATTATTATTTTGTTCAGTATGCTATCAACCACAAGGCGTTACACGTAATCATAATCTGATAGTCAGGATAGTGGGTTTACTTTCAACAGGTCATACATAGTAAGATGTTGCCGCATGTCAATCAAAGAAAAGTGTCTTAAGTGTAGAAATTGCAGAGAGACAGGGAATGTAAACAGACCTCGCAGTGGTCGCCCTCGCATGACAACACCTATGCTGGATCGTCTCCTGCAACTGACAGCTCTCATCGTCCAAGCAAGGAGAACTCTAGCATCGTAGACTACATTTTACCATAGTATTCCAAACTTTTCTTAAGAAGTGTATGTCCATAACATTGAATATTGCGGCGATTTAATTCTGTAAGTAGAGGTCTAGGTGCCAAATACAACCAGCATAAAATGTGGCTATGGTTACAAAATAAGTAAATGTATGTATGTTGTGAAAGAGGTTGTATGTATATGTGTATGTTCCAAATCCCTGCTAAGCCACTGGAACAACTCCTACCAAATTGGGTACATGATCCCTCACTATCAGGCAACAACTGCTATGGGGGTAATAACCACCTACCTATCATAGTTAGGGAGATACGACATCATAAACCCTGAGATGCATACGAAACTGCCGCCTCATACGTGACGTTTAAATTTATTACATCTTTACTACTAACACTATTCGCAACGAAATTCCCAGCCAGTATCCAAAGCGCACGGATCCAGACAGGGGGGCCGCCCTGGACGGCCCATCGGTACTAGGCGCTACAGTCTGGAACCACGCGACCGCTACGGTCGCAGGTTCGAATCCTGCCTCAGGCATGGGTGTGTGTGATGTCCTTAGGTTAGTTAGGTTTAAGTAGTTTTAAGTTCTAGGGGACTGATGATCTCAGAAGTTAAGTCCCATAGTGCTCAGAGCCATTTGAGCCAGACAGGGGGAGGAGGAAGTGTACAGGGAGTGTGGGAGGAGGAAATGCCCAGAGGGTGAGATGGACCGCGAAAGAGGGAAGGAGAAGATAGAAAGAGAGTGGAAACGAGGAGGTGGACACACACACACACACACACACACACACACACACACATGTATTTCAAACCACATGTAGCAACCTGCACAGACTTATACGAAATAACTAAATTAATTCTACAGCACAATAACTAAGCAGAAAGGAGGAAATGGTGCAATGCATAACGAGATATCGAGTAAGGTAACACAAAGTTTTAGTGCTTCGTACGAGAAGCAAACTGCTGAAATTATGTACTGTTGTAACATGAAGTCTAGGTGTCAAGTACAAACAGCATGTGGCCACTGCCCATCTGACATCGACTGTTTCGGTGGTGCTGAGTCCACGACAACGTGTACTAAGAATATTTCAGTGTTTGTGAGCTTCACTCGCAATGGAAATAGAGAGAGAGAGAGAGAGAGAGAGAGAGAGAGAGAGAGAGAGAAAGAGAGAAAGAGAGAGGGAGGGAGAGAGGGTGGAATGAGGATATAGATAGAGAAGGAAAGAAGAAATCACTAACAGGTTTGGGATACATATCCGGGCAACGCCAGGTACACAGCTACAAATGGACAGAACCTAAAGTAGTAAAACTGAGTCATTAGATGTTACGTTAAAGCACGTTACAGTTATCGAAATTCATGACTATAATCACAACACCAACTGATAAAACACATATCAAGAAACATTTTAACATATTTTGTTTTTTGTAATACGTGTTTGTGAAGTCAATCATATTCGAAGAGCACCAGCCAGAAGACGCGGAAAATATATGACCTAATTGTAGTATTGTAGTCTGAGGTCAAAAACGTTCCAGGTGGCGTTGTTGCGTCACCTGGAAATCTATCTAATGCATGACGCGATTTATTCAACTGATACGAATGTAATGTAAGCCGAAAAAATAATGCCTGTAATATTGTGAGTCATTTTGTCGAGTCTGATAATATTTTGTGACAAATATTGTAAATATTTTCCGTGAATCTGAGATAAGGAATACGATATCTCAATACATTCCATGAAAGCATGGAACTTCAAGCAAGAGTAATATATATATATATATATATATATATATATATATATATATATATATATATATATATATACAAGACCCATGTCGCTCGCCCCTGTTTGTTCTGTTTTTCGCCTGTTTGTTCTCTCTCGTCTATGGGTCTATGTATGTATGACTCCTTGTCTGTACAGTTGTGTGAGCTTTGAAGTTACAATATATTGTTTATTGAAAGTATCTTATGTTTCCTTTTAAAAATACTTCTCCCACCAAGTGAAATTTATTTAAAGATAGTAATATTGCTGTCGACTGCCCATCTGACATCGACTGTTTCGGTGGTGCTGAGTCCACGACAACGTGTACTAAGAATATTTCAGTGTTTGTGAGCTTCACTCGCAAAGGAAATAGTCCAAAGTGCTTTTATGAACTTTTTCAGTCAGTTTTCAGTATTAAAGTTAGTTAATATTTTTTATTACGAAACTTATTCAGACATTTATCACCGCGAGTCTTAGGTGAGGCTTCACCTTTGTTTTAAAATAGATTTAGTTAATTCACAAGATTTAAAGTTAACTCAGTTCTTAAATAGATAAAGTTCAAGAAATTCTTTGCAATTATTTCAGTATTAATTTTCTGGGAAAAGAAATCATTTCATGCTCTGTATTATATCTGGGTTAGTTGCAGCTTACATTACGTTGTCATTTGTTGAATGAGAGTGTAGTTTTTCCATTAATAATAAATAACTTTTTACCTGCGTACTGAGATTACGTCACGCTACGTATAATTAAGGCGCATTTACTCACACTCATAATACACGTGGCGTTCAAAAACAATATTCAGAGTTTAAACTACTAAGTTACATTATTATTGTTGTAGGTTGCGGACGACGCCTGTGAGCGTACTTCAAACCACATGTAGCAACCTGCACAGACTTATACGAAATAACTAAATTAATTCTACAGCACAATAACTAAGCAGAAAGGAGGAAATGGTGCAATGCATAACGAGATATCGAGTAAGGTAACACAAAGTTTTAGTGCTTCGTACGAGAAGCAAACTGCTGAAATTATAACCAACATATAATAAAAATAAATACATAAGTGACACACTGGGATAGTTATTGTTAATTACAATCATAAGTAACATTATGGCTACGTATATGATACAGAATAAGGTACCAACTGATCATACGTGTAAAGAACAAACTGACTAACACATGTTCCGGAATTCATATGTATTCGACGACCAAGGTCCGCAGGACGTAAGTAACAGAGAACAAATGCAGTCCAAATGTACCTCAAGTCTAGGTGCTACATGCGCGACGAGGCATAGAACAAGATAATTCGCAGTTTAAGTGCTTCATATAATTGTGTATGATATTTGTACGAAAACGTAATAGAACAACCAAACACACAAGTTACTGTACATTGTAATAAATTCTCATTAATGTGTTGCGTGAGATCTGGTTGCTAAAATTAGCCACGTAGCGAATAGTAAAAAACTTTACACAAGGTCGGCAACCAAGAAAACAGTAGTGCTTGTAGACAACAGTACTATCATACGGTATCGAAATATTCATATGTTTAAAAATAAATAATTGGCAGTGTTAAGTGCAAAATGTAAAGGGACACTAACCATGGCTACATTTTAAATCAGAGAAAGTATTACGTGAGACATGATATAACTGAAATTAAATATTGCGTGAAAAAGCATTGATCAGTATTTATAAATGTAACTGATAAATAGGCCTATCCAGAGGTCTAAGTGCTACGAATGTAACAGAAGCAGTAAACGTCTCTAGATTTACGATCAAATTACAAGAGAAAATTGTATATGGCTAAGATTAAACTTAAAAGTTCAGCCTGAAACATGATGTCAAACAGTTGAGATTAACTGCTGAGTTAAAACTTGGTATGAATCAGTATTCATAAGAGTAAACAAAGATTAAACGACGTAGTAGACCGAGGTTATATACTACATGCTAAAACAGCAACAGCACGAGTGACACTGTATGAAATAGTATAAAAATATGCAGAACGGACAACAGTTGGTATCTATTAAAATATACAATACGTATTCATAAGGCAATTTTGTTGTATCTTGGGCTACAGTATTAATTTCCTCTACGAATGCATAGAGCTAGGGCTACGTTAGCACCCAGACCTTGGGCTACAGTAACACTTAGGCCTTGGGCTATAATATAAAATGCCTTATGAATATGTATTGTGTAGTCTAATAGATAGGCCACTACTTATTGTCTGCTGTGTACATTGTCATATTATTCTGTACACTGTCTTTAGTGCGGTTGGTGGTTTTGTGTGCAGTTGCTAAACCTTGGTCTACTATCTAATTTACTCTTATGAATACTGACTAATTCTTATCTCATTTTAACTCAACAGTTAATTTCTGCTGTTTGACACCAGGTTTCAGGCCGAACTTTTAATGTTCAATGTTCTTTTGTAACCTAATCCTAAACCTCGAGTTAGTTACTATTTCTGTTATATACGTAACAGCGAGACATCAGAATATTTGTCGAGTACGTTTATAAATACTTATGAGTGCTTGTAAACTATTTTCATGCAATGTTTAATTTCAGTTGTATCATATCGTTTCTTACGTAATACCTTCTCTGATTTCAAATGCAGCCATGTAAAGTGCCTCTTTAGACTTTACACTTAGACTTTTTTTTTTACACTCATGAATATTTTGATACAGTTTGACAGGCCTGTTGTCTACAGGCACTACTGTTTTTAGCTGTTGATTTAATGTAAAGGTTTTTACTATTCCCTAAATTTCTACTTTTAACGACCAGGTCTCAAGCAACAAATTAGTGAATATGTATTACAATGTACAGATATTGTGTTTGTTTGGTTGTCCTATTACGTTTACATACAAATATTGTAAATTATCTTTAATCTCAATAAGCGCTTCTCTTATATGTAGTAATCAAACTGGGCTATCTCACTCTATGCCTCATTACGCATGCAGCAACTAGACCTTGAGCTACACTTGGACTGCAATTATTCGGTATAAAATACGTAGGCATAATGCTGCTTTGGATTGAAGTTAAAATTAACCGATCCAGCGCGCCACTTACGTATTTATTTTATATTATTTTTCGTTTTTTTTCAATGTGGTCATATATAAGTGCTGTTTGTACTTGACACCAAGACTTCATGTTACAACAGTATGTAATTTTCAGCTGTTCGCGTCTCATATAAATCACTAAAATCTTGTTGCCTTACTCGATATCTCTTTATGCACGTAACACCTAGACCTGAGACTACATTAAGATTACGAAATTTTCTACGTCTTCTGGATCGTACTCTTCGAATATGATTGACTTCACGAAAGAAGAAAAATTTGCTTATTGGTCATCAGTTAATTTGTATCTTGATATGCATCGTGTGTATTATGAGTTGGTGCTATATTCTGTAGCAAACGATTAGACATAAGATACTAAGATTACATTAGTGGATTTAGACTTTGTTACTCTGATTTAATGTAACATCTAATGGCTCAATTATTCCACTTCAGTTTTTTTTTCCATTTGTTTACTGGTGAGTAATCTTGGCCACTTACAACGCTGGTTATATTTGGCATCTACCACCTCGGGTTACATTATTACTTCGCCTTGAAATTAAGTATTATGATATATTGGTTTTTTATTTGTGCTACAGTCAAATACTTTTCTGTATCCAAAATATTGTACTCTTTCAATTGTAACTTCGTACTATTTTCCTTCTCATTCAGTATTTCCCGGTTTTGAGTTACTTAATGAACAAGTAATGTTTGGTATTTGTTTACTACAGATTTAGCGAAATTGAACATAGTTTCCTGTGTCTTATACAATGTAATCCTAGCACATATTTCGTTGTATTGTTATTTTATAGAGTTACGACTTTATAAAATTAGTTGATTGCTTGCGCCATCTCGCAGTTAGCATTGTCATGGAGGCCTGACGCCACATATCATACAGTTCTTTGATAGACGCAGTAAAGGTACTTCCTTGACGTTATTACCTAGGCTTCCACGGCCGATGTCACGATGATTAAAATTCTTCGCGGTGTTGTACCGCATCATGGTATAAAATAATTTAATTATAAACTTAAAAGCAACATTTCGACCATATTACAACCTCCTTCCTCAGATTCTAGTGGAGAAAAGGTCCCTCCGTTTATTGCAGACGATCAATTTCAATACGTCATACTTTTGAAACTTTATTGGCCCTAGAATATAATAGGTCACAACGAAAGGTGTGTGTGTGTGGTGGTGTGGGGGGAAAGTATCTATAGGTTATCTGGCTTGTCAGTAATTGACGACAGTCTGCGAATCAGTACATGTCTTCTGGTCAGCGAGGGTTCCTTTTAGTGTGCGCGGAAATGCACTGACAGTTCCCCTGTAGCTGTCTGTTTAGGCTGTCGCGTCCGTGCCCGATTAAGACGTCTGACCTCTCGCGGTCCTTCGGACTGGGATACCTGGCAGCCACAACGCCTGAAGTTTGTAGCCGTCCTCTCTACTGATGTTGTCAGCCTGCTTAGTAATTTCAATCGCCTCTCGAATTTTTCGTTGGCGAGTCCACGACTCTTTCGCCAGCACACGGCCTTCCTGGTACAAGATAGGATGCCCATAGTCACGATGGTATTCCGTTATCGCCTATTTATTATGTTCTACTAGTCGAACAGAGCTTTCATGCTCTACTGCTCATATGTTAACTCGTCTCCCTGCCTCCGCTATGTAGGCAACTCCTCACTCAAAACGTCATTCATATAATCCTCCCGTATTTGGTTTGTTGACTTCAAGCTTGGTGAAGCCTACCGTGTTGTGGTTCCTGTGGCTGCTGCGGAAAATCGATTCGAAACATCGTCGGCAGAGGACATTGCCTAACCGTTCACTGACACATTTAATATACGGTAACTGAACTAGCGGAAGCTTGTCTTTCTAGCCCTGTTCTCTTGTTTTATTTCGGTTGGTCTTGGTCGCCTTTCTTATAATGTTGTTGTTGTACCCTTTGCCGCGAAACGCGATGTGTAGCTCCCTCAATTCTTATCTGATGTTTTTAGTGTCACTTATCCGGTAGGCACAGACAGTCAGCGTGTACAGAAATGGATACTTCTGAACAGGTGACGGCGGCTCTCCGCGTGCAGGTACCGATTTGCGTTGGTTGGTTTCCGGTACACTTTGCGTCACGTTATACCATTCGCTATTCTACACTCCTGGAAATGGAAAAAAGAACACATTGACACCGGTGTGTCAGACCCACCATACTTGCTCCGGACACTGCGAGAGGGCTGTACAAGCAATGATCACACGCACGGCACAGCGGACACACCAGGAACCGCGGTGTTGGCCGTCGAATGGCGCTAGCTGCGCAGCATTTGTGCACCGCCGCCGTCAGTGTCAGCCAGTTTGCCGTGGCATACGGAGCTCCATCGCAGTCTGGTAGCATGCCGCGACAGCGTGGACGTGAACCGTATGTGCAGTTGACGGACTTTGAGCGAGGGTGTATAGTGGGCATGCGGGAGGCCGGGTGGACGTACCGCCGAATTGCTCAACACGTGGGGCGTGAGGTCTCCACAGTACATCGATGTTGTCGCCAGTGGTCGGCGGAAGGTGCACGTGCCCGTCGACCTGGGACCGGACCGCAGCGACGCACGGATGCACGCCAAGACCGTAGGATCCTACGCAGTGCCGTAGGGGACCGCACCGCCACTTCCCAGCAAATTAGGGACACTGTTGCTCCTGGGGTATCGGCGAGGAT
This sequence comes from Schistocerca americana, assembly GCF_021461395.2. Taxonomy (NCBI): domain Eukaryota; kingdom Metazoa; phylum Arthropoda; class Insecta; order Orthoptera; family Acrididae; genus Schistocerca; species Schistocerca americana. The sequence continues at coordinate 309,383,130 of NC_060125.1, read as the reverse complement.
CATTCGCAACCGTCTCCATGAAGCTGGGCTACGGTCCCGCACACCGTTAGGCCGTCTTCCGCTCACGCCCCAACATCGTGCAGCCCGCCTCCAGTGGTGTCGCGACAGGCGTGAATGGAGGGACGAATGGAGACGTGTCGTCTTCAGCGATGAGAGTCGCTTCTGCCTTGGTGCCAATGATGGTCGTATGCGTGTTTGGCGCCGTGCAGGTGAGCGCCACAATCAGGACTGCATACGACCGAGGCACACAGGGCCAACACCCGGCATCATGGTGTGGGGAGCGATCTCCTACACTGGCCGTACACCACTGGTGATCGTCGAGGGGACACTGAATAGTGCACGGTACATCCAAACCGTCATCGAACCCATCGTTCTACCATTCCTAGACCGGCAAGGGAACTTGCTGTTCCAACAGGACAATGCACGTGCGCATGTATCCCGTGCCACCCAACGTGCTCTAGAAGGTGTAAGTCAACTACCCTGGCCAGCAAGATCTCCGGATCTGTCCCCCATTGAGCATGTTTGGGACTGGATGAAGCGTCGTCTCACGCGGTCTGCACGTCCAGCACGAACGCTGGTGCAACTGAGGCGCCAGGTGGAAATGGCATGGCAAGCCGTTCCACAGGACTACATCCAGCATCTCTACGATCGTCTCCATGGGAGAATAGCAGCCTGCATTGCTGCGAAAGGTGGATATACACTGTACTAGTGCCGACATTGTGCATGCTCTGTTGCCCGTGTCTATGTGCCTGTGGTTCTGTCAGTGTGATCATGTGATGTATCTGACCCCAGGAATGTGTCAATAAAGTTTCCCCTTCCTGGGACAATGAATTCACGGTGTTCTTATTTCAATTTCCAGGAGTGTATATACCTTCACGTCCAAAAACGGTAACATTCCGTTGTTTTCGGTTTCGTGGGTGAACTGTATTGTCATGTGCAGGCTGTTTAAATGCTGGAGGAAGCTTCCCAACTCCGCCTCCCCGTGTGGCCAGACAGCGTATGTGTCGTCTACATACCGTAGCCTAGAACGGGGGCGTTACGGTGCAGAAGCTAGGGCCGTTTATTCGAAAGCTCCCATGAAGATGTTCACCTTGACTGGGGAGAGGGGAGAGTCAATTGCCACTCCATCTAACTGCTAGCAATATTTTCCCCGCCAGGTGAAGTACGTTGATGACAGGTATAAGCGCACCAAATGACACATCAGGTGGGATCTGCTCCTGTAGGGTGCGAATGGTCTCCTCTATAGGTAGGTTCGTGAAAAGAGACTTGATATCGAAACTAACCATAATGTCAGTTGACTGTATCCGTTGCTCCATATTTAGTTGTAAAAAATCGGGAGAATCCTTCATATGAGAGTCAGTCTGTCCCTCAAGTCGGCGAAGTTTAGATGCCAGATGTTCCGCTACGTAATAGGTAGGGGAGTCGATTACGTTCACTTCAAGCCTCAGTGAGCAACCCTCCTTATAGAGCTTAGGTACTCCACAAATTCTAGGAGACACGTGAACTTTGGTGATGAGCTTTTTGGTTGTGTCAGGATCAGTTCTCGAGTCCTTTACGAGGACTTTCGTGTTCTTGACTATCCTCACCGTCGCATCAATTCTTAGTTCTCTGGACACATCTGAATACGAAAATAGAATGGACAAACTGCTGAGCGACCACATTTACAGACAATATGAACAGTATATGTATTTACACACTCAAGCGCCAAAGAAACTGGTATAGGCATGCATATTCAAATACAGAGATATGTAAACAGGCAGAATACGGCGCTGCGGTCGGCAATGCCTATATAAGACAAGTGTCTGGCGCAGTTGTTAGATCGGTCACTGCTGCTACAATGACAGGTTATCAACATTTAAGTGAGTTTGAACGTGGTGTTGAAGTCGGCGCACGAGCGATGGGACACAGCACCTCCGAAGTAGCGATGAAGTGCGGATTTTCCCATTCGACCATTTGACGAGTGTACCGTGAATATCAAGAATCCGGTAAAACATCAAATCTCCGACATCGCTGCGGCCGGAAAAATATCCTGTAAGAATGGGACCAACGACGACTGAAAAGAATCGTTCAACGTGAGAGGCGTGCAGCTCTTCCGCAAATTGCCGCACATTTCAGTTCTGGGCCATCAACAAGTGTCAGCGTACGAACCATTCAACGAAACATCATCAATATAGGCTTTCGGAGCCGAAGGCCCACTCGTGTACCCCTGATGGCTGCACGACACAAAGCTTTACGCCTCGCCTAAGTCGTCAACACCGACACTGGACTGTTGATGTTGCCTGATCATATGAGTCTCGCTTCAAATTGTATCGAGCGGATGGACATGTGTGGGAAGGGAGACAATCCCATGAATCCATGGACCCTGCATGCAAGCAGGGGACTGTTCAGGCTGGTGGAGGCTCTGCAATGGTGTGGGGCATGTGCAATTGGAGTGATATGGGACCCTTGATACGTCTAGATATGACTCTGACAAGTGACACGTGCGTAACCATCCTGTCTGATCACCTGCATCCAATCATGTCAATTGTGCATTCCAACGGACTTGTCAATTCCAGCAGGAGAATGCGACACCCCAGACGTCTAGTATAGCTGCTGAGTGGCTCCGGGAACATTCTTCTGAGTTTAAACACTTCCGTTGCCCACAAACTCAACAGACGTGAACATTATTTAGCATATCTGGGATGCCTTGCAACGTGCTGTTCAGAAGCGATTCTCCACTCCCTCGTACTCTTACGGATTTATGGACAACCCTGCAGGATTCATGGTGTCAGTTCCCTCTAACACAACGTCAGACATTAGTCGAGTTCATGCCACGTCGTGTTGCGACACTTTCTTTGGCTATATATATACGGGGTGGTCCATTGTTCGTGACCAGACCAAAAATCTCACGAAAAAAGCGTCAAACGAAAAAACTACAAAGTAAGAAACTTGTCTAGCTTGAAGGGGGAAACAAGATGGCGCTATGGTTGGTGCGCTCGACGGCGCTGCCATAGGTCAAACGGATATCAACTGAGTTTTTTTTTTTTTTAATAGGAACCCCCATTTTTATTACATATTCGTGTAGTACGTAAAGAGATATGAATGTTTTAGTTGGACCACTTTTTTCGCTTTGTGTTAGATGGCGCTGTAATAGTCACAAACATATTGCTCACAATTTTAGACGAACAGTTGGTAACAGGTAGGTTTTTTAAATTAAAATACAGAACATAGGTACATTTGAACATTTTATTTCGGTTGTTCCAATGTGATACATGTACCTTTGTGAACTTATCATTTCTGAGAACGCGTGATTACCTGTAAAAACCAAATTAATGCAATAAATGCTCAAAATGATTTCCGTCAACCTCAATGCATTTGGCAATACGTGTAACGACATTCCTCTCAACAGCGAGTAGTTCACTTTCCGTAATGTTCACAAATGCATTGACAAAGCGCTGACGCATGTTGTCAGGCGTTGTCGGTGTATCACGATGGCAAATTTCCTTCACCATTCCCCACAGAAAAAAATCCGGGGACATCAGAACCGGTGAACGTTCTGAAAAACCTAAGGCTTTTTGGCACAGGATTTGCAATGCACAGGTCCATCACGGACAGCATAATCGACTTTTCGTCACCAAACGAAAGAATCAGCACCATCTCAATGAAATCAGCCAATAAATCCTACACAATAATCAACGCTCATGCACCGACTAATGACTACAACAGGAAAAACCCGGACGAAATTGATGACACACACCCGTTGGGCATTTTGTTCACAATAGCCATACATCAACACGATATCGACCTTTTCCGCAATTGGTAAAGGTCCATTTTAACACGGGGAATGTATCACGAAGCAAATACCGTCCGCACTGGCGGAATATTACGTGATACCACGTACTTATACGTTTATGACTACTACAGCGCCATCTATCACAAAGCGGAAAAAGTGGTCCAACTAAAACATTCATATTTCTTTACGTACTACAAGAATATGTAATAAAAAATGGGGGTTTCTATTTTTAAAAAACGCAGTTGATATCCGTTTTTACCTATGGCAGTGCCATCTACCTGGTGCTTCGACGACCAATCCACCTGTCATGAAATATGCTATTCAATACCGCTTCAACCGCACGCGAGCTATGTGCCGGACATCCATCATGTTGGAAGTACATCGCCATTCTGTCATGCAGTGAAACATCTTGTAGTAACATCGATAGAATGTTACGTAGGAAATCAGCATACATTGCACCATTTAGATTTCCATCGATAAAATGGGGGCCAATTGTCCTTCATCCCATAATGCCGCACCATACATTAACACGCCAAGGTCGCTGATGTTCCACTTGTTGCAGCCATCGTGGATCTTCCGTTGCCCAATGGTGCATATTATGCCGGCTTACGTTACCGCTGTTGGTGAATGACGCTTCGTCGCTAAATAGAACGCGTGCAAAAAGTCTGTCATCGCCCAGTAATTTCTCTTGTGCCCAGTGGCAGAACTGTACACGACGTTCAAAGTCGTCGCCATACAATTCCTGGTGCATAGAAATATGGTACGGGTGCAATCGATGTTGATGTTGCATTCTCAACACCGACGTTTTTGAGATTCTCGATTCTCGCGCAATTTGTCTGCTACTGATGTGCGGATTAGTCGCGACAGCAACTAAAACACCTACTTGGGCATCATCATTTGCTGCAGGTCGTGGCTGACGTTTCATATGAGGCTGAACACTTCCTGTTTCCTTAAATAACGTAACTATCCGGCGAACGGTCCGGACACTTGGATGATGTCTTCCAGGATACCGAGCAGCATACATAGCACACACCCGTTGGGCATTTTGTTCACAATAGCCATACATCAACACGATATCGACCTTTTCCGCAATTGGTAAAGGTGCATTTTAACACGGGGATTGTATCACGATGCAAATACCATCCGCACTGGCGGAATATTACGTGATACCACGTACTTATACGTTTATGACTACTACAGCGCCATCTATCACAAAGCGGAAAAAGTGGTCCAACTAAAACATTCATATTTCTTTACGTACTACAAGAATATGTAATAAAAAATGGGGGTTCCTATTTTTAAAAAACGCAGTTAATATCCGTTTTTACCTATGGCAGTGCCATCTACCTGGCCAATCATAGCGCCATCTGGTTTGCCCCCTCAAGCTAGACGAGTTCCGTTCTTTGTAGTTTTTTCGTTTGATGCTTATTTCGTGAGATATTTGGCTCGGTCACTATCAATGGACCGCCCTGTATATATTCTCGGGGCGGTTAGTAGACCCGCAACTGAGCGCCTCCCCAGGTGGCGGATAGGGGAATGCCTCCTAGATATAGGTGGTACAGAGGAAATGAAATACTCGGGGCGGACCAAAACTACTAGTAGCGTCTGTTCCCACAGTGGGCGGCTACAAAAGGCGTCTGCTCCACATGTCAGTGGCGGCCTCAACCAACCTCCTGATCTGGAAAGTCAGGTTGTAGTCGGCAGCATGCCATATATCCAACTACTAAACATCATGATGGTACAACGAGAAAAATCTCATTACCCCGGGCCCCAGTCAATAGACTGGGATCGTCGTGAGCATCGGATTCCGGGGGCTCACGGACATCATGAGAAGAATCGGAGCTTCTCAAACTCCCTCAAGACCAAACGCAAACACTACATCGGCACACTCATTGTGAACACACTGATGGAGACAGGAAAGATGAAACAACTGACAGACACTCTCGAAAAATTTCAAATCAAAATATGTGCACTGCAAGAAACACGATTCACAGACGAAGACCATTTCAACACGGAGAATTTCAGAATATACAAAGGAAAACCATCGAGACAACTGAAAAACCTAAGGCTTTTTGGCACAGGATTTGCAGTGCACAGGTCCATCACGGACAGTATAATCGACTTTTCGTCACCAAACGAAAGAATCAGCACCATCACAGTGAAATCAGCCAATAAATCCTACACAATAATCAACGCTCATGCACCGACTAATGACTACAACAGGAAAAACCCGGACGAAATTGATGACTTCTGGACGACAATGGAAGAAACTATCAGAAAAATTCCTGCACATAGAGTGAAAATAATAGTGGGAGACTTCAACGCTAAACTCGGAAAAGAAAAGATATGCAGACATATCCCAGGAAAACATACTCCACACAAGGACACCAACAAAAACGGAAAACATCTGATAGACTTTTGCAAAAGCCACGACCTCGCCATTATGTCAACAAAATTCAAGAAACCAACACGAAAACTTACTACATGGAAATTTCCCAGCGGAAAGCAAGAACTACAAATCGACCACGTAATAGTCCAGAAAGACTCACAAAAAGAAATTTTGAACATAGCCACCCGTAAAAGCTACTTCGACTCAGACCACCACTTACTACAGATCAGGATTCGTCTTTTGCCCAAGAAAAAGCTCCAGAAGAACAAAATTGTTAGACCAGATCCAGAATACGTTACTTTAAACCAGACACAAATATTACACAATATTAAAATGGAGAAAACGACAGACTGGACACAACTTTCACGAAGAATCCGAGAGGCCATGAAACTAGCACAAGCACCACGCACACGGAAACGCCGTTGGTGGAACCATACACGTGACCAAGCTATTGACCAACGAATCAGTGCATGGAAAAAATTTAGTAGCCATAAATCCCAAGAGAATTGGATGAACTTCTTGAAAACACAGAAGCAATGAAGCAAAATCATTCGCAGTGAAAAACGACAGTATGACAAACGGCGACTGACAGAGATCGAATCGGACTTCATTAAGAACAACACAAGAAACTTCTACAGAACGTTCAGAGAAAATATGACTGGATATCAACCACCCAACTTGTGCTTCAGAAGACCGGATGGAACCCTAGAAACCAATACCAAAAACAATTGTGACATTCTGGCAAAGTACTTTGAAAAACTGCTCAACACGGACCCCCTATGGAAGAAATGATGACAGAAACGAGCACATACAATCCAGGTAGTGAACCTCCAACTCTAGAAGAAGTTAAAGAAATTATCAAGTCACTCAAGAATCGTAGAGCACCAGGAGAAGATGGCATCATCGCGGAAATCTGGAAGTTACAAGACCCAGAACTCACCAAAGACATCCACAGGATCTTGGAAGACATCTGGAAGACCATGAAAATTCCTGACGACTGGAAAACTGCCCTGATACACCCACTACTCAAAAAAGGTTACAAGACTGACCCGAACAACTGCAGAGGAATATCCCTTCTACCGGTCACATACAAGATGCTCTCTAAAGCTTTACTGAACAGACTAGAATGCCAGACCGACCACTTGATTGGGGAATACCAAGCAGGCTTCCGTAAAGGGCGGTCTTGTGCGGAACAAATTTGGAACCTGAAAATGATTTTACAACACAAACAGAGCCTGATCATTACCCTTGTTGACTTCAAAAAGGCGTACGACTCTATCGACCGGAAAACTCTCTTCAAAATTCTAGCAGAATACAAAGTAGACAACAGAACACGGGCTATCATAGAGCAAACTTTAACCAACACGACCTCCAAAGTAAAGTTCTGTGGGGAACTATCAGAGCCCTTTGAAATTCGCACAGGTGTCCGACAAGGCGATGGCCTCTCACCTCTCCTTTTCAATCTGGTGTTAGATAAGGTCATAAAAGAGTGGGAAACATCACAACAGGGGATAACCTTAGGAAACCTACAGATTAAATGCCTGGCTTTTGCAGACGCTTTGGCGATTGTCACGAAAGGTATAAAGGAAACAAAAGACGCTATTGAAAAACTGCACGAAATCGCTTCCAAAACTGGACTACAGATCTCTTACGAAAAGGCACAGTTTATGAGCACAAAGAAACTCTCATCTCTGAACACAAAGTATGGCACGATTTACAAAACGGCAAACTTCAAATACCTCGGTGAAACACTACAAATGAGTGGACATAACAGGGACTCAAACGAAGAAAGAAAGACTAAACTGGACAAGGCATACAAAATAGAGTGGAATCATTACAACAAGAAGTCTATCTCACAAAAAGCCAAATTACGCCATTACGACACGGTGTTGCTCCCCGAGGCACTATACGCAGCAGAGACCACACTAATCCTAGGGCATACGCGTATCAGGCAATTAGAAAAAGTAGAACGGAAAATACGTAAGAAAATATTTGGCGCAACTAACAACAATGGAATATGGATCAAGAAACCTACAGAGGAACTGTACAAACATACGGAGACAATCACAGAAAAGATTAGAAAACGCAGACTACAATTCTATGGACACCTATACAGAATGCCATCACACAGGCTTACCAAACAGATCTTTGACTGGGTAACCACTAGAAACAACAAATGGGTGGCAGAGGTAGAAAACGACCTGAACCAACTCAACATAACAGCAGACACAATAAACGACAGAATAAAATTCAGAAACATCATTAAGAAAAGTAAACTACATGAGATACAATGTGACAAACGAACAGGCATAAAATGGACCGAAGAACGCAAGCAAGATCACAGTCAGAAGATGAAAGAAATATGGGCAACCAAAAAGGCAATCAAGATGAAGCCGAAGACACAAAGCCGACAAAAAGTATGGACAGAGGACCGGAAACAGAAACACAGCGAGCGAATGAGGGACGTTTGGGCAGCAAGGAATATACATGGTGATTCAAAAAGAATACCACAACTTTAAAAATGTGTATTTAATGAAAGAAACATAATATAACCTTCTGTTATACATCATTACAAAGAGTATTTAAAAAGATTTTTTTCACTCAAAAACAAGTTCAGAGATGTTCAATATGGCCCCCTACAGACACTCGAGCAATATCAACCCGATACTCCAACTCGTTCTACACTCTCTGTAGCATATAAGGCGTAACAGTTTGGATAGCTGCTGTTATTTCTCGTTTCAAATCATCAATGGCGGCTGGGAGAGGTGGCCGAAACACCATATCCTTAACATACCCCCATAAGAAAAAATCGCAGGGTGTAAGATCAGGACTTCTTGGAGGCCAGTGATGAAGCGCTCTGTCATGGGCTGCCTGGCGGCCGATCCATCGCCTCGGGTAGTTGACGTTCAATTCAGACGATAAGGTTTCATAACTAACCTTTCTCGTAGGACTCTCCATACAGTTGATTGTGGAATTTGCAGCTCTCTGCTAGCTCTGCGAGTCAATTTTCCTGGGCTGCGAACAAATGCTTGCTGGATGCGTGCTACATTTTCATCATTCGTTCTCGGCCGTCCAGAACTTTTCCCTTTGCACAAACACCCATTCTCTGTAAACTGTTTATACCAACGTTTAATACACCACCTATCAGGAGGTTTAACACCATACTTCGTTCGAAATGCACGCTGAACAACTGTCGTCGATTCACTTCTGCTGTACTCAATAACACAAAAAGCTTTCTGTTGAGCGGTCGCCATCTTAGCATCAACTGACGCTAACGCCTAGTCAACAGCGCCTCAAGCGAGCAAATGTACAACTAAATGAAACTTTATAGCTCCCTTAATTCGCCGACAGATAGTGCTTAGCTCTGCCTTTTGTCGTTGCAGAGCTTTAAATTCCTAAAGTTGTGGTATTCTTTTTGAATCACCCTGTATATATATATATATATATATATATATATATATATATATATATATATATATACATATATATATATAAGTGGCAGGGGTAAAATACAGAGAGCGAAAGGCTATTTACAGTTTATACAGAAACCAGATGGTAGTTATAAGTGTCGAAGGGCATGAAAGGGAAGCAGTGATTGGGAAGGGAGTGAGATGGGGTTGTAGCCTATCCCAGATGTTATTCAATCTGTATATTGAGCAAGCAGTAAAGGAAACAAAAGAAAAATTCGGAGTAGGAATTAAAATCCATGGAGAAGAAACAAAAACTTTGAGGTTCACCGATGACATTGTAATTCTATCAGAGACAGCAAAGGACCTGAAAGGGCTGTTGAACGGAATGGACTGTGTCTTGAATGGAGCATATAAGATGAACATCAACAAAAGCAAGACGAGGATAATGGCATATAGTCAAATTAAGTCGGGTGATGCTAAGGGAATTAGATTAGAAAATGAGACACTTAAAGTAATAGATGAGTTTTGCTATTTGGGAAGCAAAATAACTGATGACGGTCGAAGAGAAATTTGTTAACATCGAGTATAGATTTAAGAGACGGGAAGGCGTTTCTGAAAGTATTTGTATGGAGTGTAGCCATGCATGGAAGTGAAACATGGTCGATAAATAGTCTGGACAAGAAGAGAATGGAAGATTTCGAAATGTGGTGCTACAGAAGAATGCTGAAGATTAGTTCGTTCAAAAATGGTTCAAATGGCTCTGAGCACTATGGGACTTAGCTTCTGAGGTCATCGGTCCTCTAGAACTACTTAAACCTAACTAACCTAAGGACATCACACACATCCATGCCTGAGGCAGGATTCGAACCTGCGACCGTAGCTGTCGCGTGGTTCCAGACTGTAGCGCCTAGAACCGCTCGGTCACTCCGGCCGGCAAGATTAGATGGGTAGATGAGGAGGTATTGAATAGAATTGGGGAGAAGAGAAATTTGTGGCACGACTAGAAGAAGGTATCGGTTGGTAGGACATGCTCTGAGGCATCAAGGGATCACCAATTTAGTATTGGAGAGCAGCGTGGAGGGTAGAAATCGTAGAGGGAGACCAAGAGATGAATATACCAAGCAGATTCAGTAGGATGTAGGTTGCAGTAAGTACTGGGAGATGAAGAAGCTGGCACAGTATAGAGCATGGAGAGCTGCATCAAACCAGTCTGTGGACTGAAGACCACAACAACATAAATATAACTTTTTGATACCACTTATCAAATATATTTTTGTCTCTCCTTATTTTTTTCACGATCAAATATTTTCCAGTATGTACATCCCAAACGATCCATCAATTTAATAAATTTAATAACAGTGTTTCAGCAACAAATTATGACGATATCTATTGCCTGATGGCTGATAAACGCTAAACAAAATAATAATTTCATATTGGTATGTATTGTATAATGGAAGTTAAATTATCAAACGTGTCTGGTTATTCCTCATCTCTGTATTTTAGACCTGAAAATGGTTTGTCAATAAGCTGAAACTAGTTATGAATAAAATATGTTTACAAACTTGGCCTATGATTTTTAATCCACACATTTTAAATAACAGATCGCTTATCTGCCTATTAGCCAGTGTCAAATAATAACAAAATAAAATTTTACAATCTTTGGAAGCGGTATTATACTTAATAGAGAAAGGAGGTCAACTGCGCTACTGTCCATTCTTAAATATTTTCTAGCACATACGGAAACGATATTATGTATCTGCTGGGCCACATACCATCACGAAAATTTTTCATCCATCTGTTAGAGCGGATTTCTTGTATTATGGTTCAAATGGCTCTGAGCACTATGGGACTTAACATCTGAGGTCATCAGTCCCTTAGAACTCAGAACTACGTAAACCTAACTAACCTAAGGACATCACACACATCCATGCCCAAGGCAGGATTCGAACCTGTGACCGTAGCAGTCGCGCAATTTCGGACTGAAGAGCCTAGAACCGCTCGGCCACCGCGGCCGGCTTTCGTGTATTGTATACTGCTTTCGTCACTTAACACAATGGTTTTTTGAGTTACTGATGTTACCAGATATAATGAAGCTGCTTGAAGGATATTTATTATTCAGATTTCTTATAAGAGTAACGTCAGCTCTAAACACTAATCCAGAGCTGAATTGTAGATTGAGCCCTCACTTGTCCTAAGTGTTATACACTGTGCATCATTGATGGAATTACTGTAACTCCTTTCCAGACAGTTCTACAGTCTGTGGTATCGACAGCTACGATGCCACTGCTTGGGTTGGCACTACGACAGACACCGGCGACACAGCTCTTTAGCCGGCTCTACGAGCATCGCTACAGATTCGCCCATTTTCATCAGGTGCAGCCAGCCAGGACACTTCACTTCAGCTTCGCACCACATTCCAAGTTATGTATTCTTATTGCTTGAGTAAAGGGGATTTAAATTCATACAGCAGTACCGACGTGTTTTACCTTTTCCTGATCCAACCCACGCGCCGCCTTCCAGGCGGGATAAAAAACAGTCAGCGTCAAATTTTGGTTCTCTAAATTCCCTCCATAGTGCTCCGCGATGAGAACATCGTCTACGCTTCAGGGACTCCCATTTGAGTTTTTGAAGCGTCTCTGTAACATCTGTGTGCTGATCGGACCTACCGGTAACAAATCTAGCAGCACGCCTCCGAACTGCTTCGACGTCTTCCTTTAATCCGACCTAGTGGGGATCCTAAACACTCATGCAGTGTGGGTGGCCCTCGCGTTCTATACGCCGTCTCCTTTACGTATGAACCACACCTTCTTAAAATTCTCCCAAAGTCACTCACCTTCTTTGCTACAACCCTTACATACTCATTCTGCTCCACACCGCTTTACAATGTTACGCCAGGAAATTTAATCGATGGCTGTGTCAAGGGGCACTCTATCAATGCTGTATTCGAACGCCGCAGAATAGTTTTTCTTACTCATCCGCATTAACTTACATTTTTTTACATTTAAAGTAAGCTAATGAAGACAGCTTCGCGTACACCACAGTGTCATCAGCAAACAGCCGTAAATTGCTGCTCACCCCGTCTATCAGATCATTTGTGTATACAGAGAACAGGAGCGGCTCTATCACATTTCCCTGGGGCACTTCTGACGAAGCGCATATTTCAGTTGAACACTTGTCGACGAGGACAACGTACAGGGTTCTATTACGTAAAGATTCTTCAGGCCATTCGTGTATCTGGGGACCTAATCCGTACGCTCGGGCTTTCGTCAACAGTATGCAGTGGGGCACTGTGTCAACGAATTCCTGGAATTCTTGGCAGGAAGTCAAGAGGTCGGTTAGTTTCCTATTCTACTTCTTGTGGCCTGTCATGTCCAATAATCTTCTACCACTTAGGTGTAATAAACGACTACTCCTAATCTGATTTCAAACATCCTGAATCATATTTGGTTTGTCCTTTCGTTCTCCTGGTTGAAATTCATTTACTGTCTTGTCATTACTTTACTGTGAAAAGCGTTGCGCAGGATCAGAAATTCTGCCTCACTTAAAGCCAGATGGCGACGCGTTGCTTTTTTTTCCTGTCAGAAGTTCTTTCTTTCCTTTATATGATTTTTTTCAGTTTTTTGAAAAGATTCTCTGAAATGAGTTTCTCAATCTTCTGCATTTCTTCCAAGTTCCTAATAGGCGTTGCACGTACAAAATAATCGTCCAGTTCCCGTCATGATTTATAACTATCATCTCGGCTATCGATCTTCAGTTTAATATTATTTGTGTGTTCCGAGTCTGAAATATAAAAAAAATTATTAAATTCGTTACCGAAGACAGGACAGAGAGAGAGAGAGAGAGAGAGCAGCAGCAGTAAAAATTTCATCAAAAGGCTGAATAATTTGTTTATGAAGTAAAAACAGACAATAACAGCTTGAAGAAGACGAAAGAAAGACTTAACTTCGGCTAGACATTGCATTTCAATAGTGATAATGACAGATACGACAGTAATTTACAACAGAGATGTACCCTTACGTGCTTCCTAAGGTTTCTTTAAATATTTATAATGATCACGAGATTAATCAGATACACAAATAGTTAAAGCAAATGAACGCAATTCATAAGCGTTATAACATCATTCAAGATTTGAAGAAACGAAAGGGGTCATCAGATCATGATGTGTCAGTAGAAACTGTTAAAGATGGAAAGAAGGTAGCACAAAAGGAATACGCCAAATTATCTGATGACAGTCCCTCGCCGGCCGGTGTGGCCGTGCGGTTCTAGGCGCTTCAATCTGGAACCGCGTGACCGCTACGGTCGCAGGTTCGAATCCTGCTTCGGGCGTGGATGTGTGTGATGTCCTTAGGTTGGTTAGGTTTAATTAGTTCTAAGTTCTAGGCGACTGATGACCTCAGAAGTTAAGTCGCATACTGCCCAGAGCCATTTGAACCATTTTTTTGACAGTCCCTCAATACTTGAACAATATCGGTGTTTTTCTACATCACGAGACAAAAGGCACGAAACTCAATACATAGCAGCCTCCTCACCTCAATGTGCAACATAATATTATCATCAGCATAGTAGAAGAGTAAGCAGTCGTTTACAACGAAGGAAAAAAAATTCAATGAGGTATAAGAAGTGGATATAGCAGAAGCCGTGAACGGAATTATGGACGGAATCAATGAATCACCACTTCTCTGAGAGACATATACGTTCAGCACCTGTAAAGGCAGTCTTCAGATCCTTCAACTGGGAAAACGGTAAAAGGGAACACACCCGTTTTACTAATGGTTGTTCGTACCTTACCTTGGCTAGGCAAGCTTCAGCAACAAATGGCTTAACTTGATAAAGCTAGTTTGAAAACATAACTGAGCATAGACTGTAGAAAGACTACAACACAGCGGAAACAAATTCTTACAACTCAAAACTGAAGTCACAAAACCAGTTAATGAGTATTTGCCTTTGGGTGAGTTACAGACAACAGCTTCCAGAAGAGTAAAAGCAGCTTGTAGCAAATTATACCGGTCGTCGGCAGATAATTGGAATTTCGTTTTTGCGACGTGTATCTGGAGTCAGCCCACCAATTACTGCTCATCACGTCTTTCAAGGAACACCTAGTGTCGATGGAAAGCGTCGGTTTGCTTCCCATTACAAACAAAATTATTTTTAAAGCAGTGTTTTACGTACCCATTCGACAGAGCGGTCCCAAGTCAGGTTAGTGCGACATTCGACTTACCCATGTGTACTAACAGGAACAAGAAAACTGGAAGAATAACCAGTACTCCAGCAGCGACACGACCATCCTGTCGCCCTGCAGCAGCGCTGCTCAGTTGCCACTGGAGTCATGGATATTTGTCCTGTTTTACTATCCCTGTTAGTACTCAGGACTAAAACGAATATGGAACTAGGCAAATTTGGTACCGCTCTGTCGAATGGGCACGTAATGTTCAATTTTAAAATTAGTTTTATTCTTATCGGGAAACAATGTCAGGCTTTAGGTCGACACTGGACGTCGCACGAAAGACGAGATGAGCATTAGTTGTTTGGGAGGATTGCAGCTACATATTGCAAAAACGAAATTGCACGTATGTGCCGAAACACAAGAGAAAGTGCGCCTGATGACTCTTTGGATCGAAGCGTTCTCTAGAGTAACAAAAATTTTCCTATTTGTCTGAGAAGAAAATTTTAGTTACTGTGTACAGGAGCAGTGGCAAGGGGAGGGGGGGGACTATGGGGGCTAAATCCCCCCCCCCCCCCATGGAGTATCATATTACTCGGGATAAAATGACTTCAGAAATCAGCGAATTTACTACTCCAACAGATTCAATCTTTTTTTTAATAATTATGTAGCAATATAGGTTACAATGCATTTCAAACGCATTTTAACAAAAGAATAAGAGTGAAAAATAGATTACTATCTAAATCAATAAATATCATTTAACTTAAAATAGGTGTCTTATTATATATTAAAACACATTTTTTACCCTGAACTCCAAAACAGTTACCAAAAACTACTTTAAGCAGCACTAAATTTTACCAATTTGTCGGTAGAGGACCCAAACTCTCCTCTTGTTAAGCGCTATTCCATTCCCTCCCCCCCCCCCCCCCCATCCCCACCCACCCACCATCCCCTTGACCGACTTCTAGAATCGCCCCTGACTGTATATGGCCAGTTTTGGTCCATAACAGTGAAACATAGGCTTTTAATTTCTAAATCATTCAAAAACTGTAGATTGAGAAACATTTATGCAAGATGTGCTTGTTTAAAATTGACTAGTATAGTCAAGGAAACAAATAAATGGTTCAGGAAACAGGGTGGCGTGCAAGAGGTAATCAGAAGTGTAAGAAATGAAATGGAGGTGGGTGGAACATGTACCCAGATGAATGGATGGTAGACAGGCCACCCAAGGATTTACTGGATTCTAAAAGATGAGCAACACGGGCACCCATCGCTGACCGTAGTATTACGTGGAAAAGTCTAGAGAAGACCTTTCCTGTAGTAAATGGGAAACTGTATCGGCTGTTATAGCTGTTAGCGGAAACAATGAACCTGAACAATGGACATCGAAACAAAAGAAAAACTTGGAACATAAAAATGACATTGATTAAAAACTGTATGAGCCTCATAAAGCACTCAAGTGTAGGCATGATAGTACAATGTACATGCCAACAATAATAAATGGAACACTTTGAACAAAAACGGATAAATTCTCCCAAATGAATACTATCTTTGTTTCGTTGAAATTTTGATTGGGGAGCATCATTAGGATTCCTCATCATCCGTGGTGTAAGGGTTGCGTCTTTGATTAGTATTCATAACGTCCTCCGTCTCTGGTTCCACCCCCGCCACCGCTTAAATTGTCAATATTAATCAGCATAGTTGGCCGAAGAATTCCGGCATGAGAAATCACCCTCATTCTGTCAACGGCCTTGTCAAACAGGAGAGAAGCGGACAGACGTTCAGGGCACTTCCTTGCCTTTGGGGTGAGAAACTGCCCCTAAAGGCGGAAGAATCGTCAATTATCAACGGCTTGAGGATGCAGAAAGCAATGGAAACCACTGTATTAAAGACACATAATGTGTATCCACAAGCCATATAACTGAAAAAGTGTCATGATGGTCTCTCTATTGGAAAAAGATTCTGGAATAGTCCCCCATTCGCATCTCCGGGAGGGGACTGCAAAAGGGAAAGTGGCAATGAGAAAAAAATTTAATAACTAACGAAAGGATAACGTTCTACGTGTCGGGGCATGGAATATCAGAAGTTTAAACGTAGTAGGGAAGCTAGAAAATCTGAAAGGGGAAATTCGAAGCCTCAATCCGGATATAACGGGGGTCAGTGAAGTGAAATGGAAAGAAGACAGCGATTTCTGGTCAGATGAGTACGGGGTAATATCAGCAGCAACAGCAACAGAAAAATGGTATAAAGCGAGTAGGATTCGTAGGGCAGAGAGTATGTTACTGTGAACCGTTCAGTGATAGGGTTGCTCTAATCGGAATAGATAGCAAACCAATACCGACACGGTAGTTCAGATACACACGCCGATGTCACAAGCAGAACATGATGAGATAGAGAAAGTATATAGCAACATTGAACAGGTAATGCAGTACGTAAAGGGAGACGACAATCTAATAGTCATGGGGGACTGGAATGCAGTTGTAGGAGAGGAGTCACAAGAATGGTTTACGGCAGAATATGGGCTTGAGACTAGGAATGAGGGACACTTCCTACTAAGTAAGTTCTATAACAAATTCCAGTTATTAATAGCGAATACTCCGTTCAAGAATCACAAGAGGAGGAGCTATACTTGGTAAGGCAGGGAGATACGGGAAGATTTCAATTACATTACATCTTGGTCAGACAGAGATTCCGAAATCAGATACTGGATTGTAAAGCCGGCCGTTGTGGCAGAGCGGTTCTAGGCGCTTCAGTCTGGAACCGCGCGACCGCTACGGTCGCAGGTTCGAATCCTGCCTCGGGCATGGATGTGTATGACGTCCTTAGGTTAGTTAGGTTTAAGTAGTTCTACGTCTAGGGGACTGATGACCTCAGATGTTAAGTTCAAATGGTTCAAATGGCTCTGAGCACTATGGGACTTAACATCTGTGGTCATCAGTCCCCTAGAACTTAGAACTACTTAAACCTAACTAACCTAAGGACATCACACACTTCCATGACCGAGGCAGGATTCGAACCCGCGACCGCAGCGGTCGCACCGTTCCAGACAGTAGCGCCTAGAACCGCTCGGCCACTCCATCCGGTTCTTCTGTAGTGCCACATTACAGATGCTGCTGTTGTCTCCTTGTTTGAAGTGCTTATCATTCACATTTTCACTTCCGTACAAGACCACACTCCAAACACATACCTTCAGAAAAGACTACCTATCACGTCACGTAAATTTTTAACGGGTGTTAACAAATTACTCTTTTCCACAAACGGTTTTCTAGCTGTCGGTCGGCCAGATGTTAAGTCCCATAGTGCTCAGAACCATTTGAACCATTCTGGATTGTAAAGCTTACCCAGGAGCAGGTATTGACTCAGATCACAACGTAGTAGTGATGAAGAGCAGGCTGAAGTTTAAGAGATAAGTCAGGAAGAATCAATATGCACAAATGTGGGATACAGAAGTACTAAGGAATGACGAGATACGATTGAATTTCTCTAAGGCTGTAGGTACTGCGATAAGGAATAGCTCAGTAGGCAATACAGTTGAAGAGGAATCGAAGTCTGTAAAAAAGGGCAGTCACAGAAGTTAGAAAGAAAATCGTAAGTACAAGAAGATAACAATGAAGAAACCATGGATAACAGAAGAAATACTTCAGTCGATCGACGAAAGAAGGAAGTACAAAAATGTTCAGGAAAATTCAGTAATTCGGAGCTACAAGTTGCTGAGGAATGAAATAAATAGGAAATACATGAAAGCTAATGTGAAATGGCCGCTGAAAGATGTGAAGAAATTGAAAAATAAATGGTTGTCAGAAGGACCGACTCGACATATAGGAAAGTCAAAACAGCCTTCTGGGAAATTAAAGACAAGGTGGTAACATAAAGATTGTAACGGGCATTCCACTGTTAATTTCAGAGGGAAGAGCGGGTAGGTGGAAAGAGTACATTGAAAGCCTCTGTGAGGGGCAAGAGTTGTCTGATGTGACAGAAACAGAAACAGGAATCGATTTAGAAGAGATAGGGGATTCTAGTATTAAAGTCAGAATTTAAGAGAGCTCTGGAGGATTTAAGATCAACTAAGGCAGCAGGTATAGATAACATTCCATCAGAATTCCTGAAATCGTTGGAGTAAGTGGCAGGAAAACGACTGTTCGCGTCGGTGTGTGGAATGCATGAGTCTGGCGATATATCATCTGACTTTCGGAAAAATATCTACCACACAATTCCGAAGACTGCAAGAGTCAACAAGTGCGAGAATTCTCGCACAATCAACTTAACAGCTCATGCGTGCAACTTGCTGACAAGAATAATTTGCAGAAGAATTGAACAGAAAATCGAGGATATGTTAGCTGATGATCAGGTTCTCTTTAGGAAAGGTAAAGGCACCAGAGAGGAAATTCTGGCTCTGCGATTGATAATGGAAGTAAGGGTAACGAAAAATCAAGACATGTTCATAGGATTTATCGCCCTGGAAAAAGCGTTCGACCATGTCAAATGGTGCAAGATGTTTGAAATTCTGAGAAAAACAGTGGTAAGCTATAGGGCGAGACGGGTGACATACAATATGTACAAAAGCCAAGAGGGAATAATAACAGTGGATGACCAAGAACGAGGTGCTCGGATTAAAAAAGGTGTAAGACAGCGATGTAGTCTTTCGCCCCTACTGTTCAATCTGTTCATCGAAGAAGCAATGATGGAAATAAAAGAAATGTTCAGGAGTGGAATTAAAAGTCAAGGTGAAAGAATATCAATGATACGATTCGCTGATGACATTACTATCCTCAGTGAAAGTGAAGAAGAGTTATAGAATCTGCCGAATGGAAGTAACAGTCTAATGAATACAGAATATGGACTGAAGGTAAATCGAAGAAAGAGAAAAGTAATGAGAAGTAGCAAAAATGAGAACAGCGAGAAACTTAACATCCGGATTGATGGTCAGGCAACAGGTGAAGTTAGGGAACTTAACTTTCTAGGCAGCAAAATAACCCATGATGGACGGAGCAAGGGGGACATTGCTGGCCAAGAGAAGTGTACTAGTATCAAACATAGGCTTTAATTTGAGGAAGAAATTTCTGAGAATGTACGTTTGCTGCACAGAATTGTATGGTAGTGAAACAAAGACTCTGGAAAAACCGGAACAAAAGACAATCGAAGCATTTGACATGTGGTGCAACAGGCGAATGTTGAAAATTAGGTGGACTGCTAAGTTAAGGAATGAGGAGGTCCTCCGGGGAATCGGGGAACACTGACAAGGAGACCCTTCTCCTGGATGATAGGACATCTGTTAAGACATCAGGGAATAACTTCCGTAGCATTAGAGGGAGCTGCAGCGAGTAAAAACTGTAGAGGAAGACAGAGATTGAAATGCATCCAGCGAATGATTGAGGACGTAGATACGTAGTCTGCAAGTACTGTTCTGGGATGAAGAGGTAGGCACAGGAAAGGAACGATGAAACAAAAAAGAATAAAATAAAATAAAATCGCGACTCATTACTAGTCTGTTTTTTTATCAAAATTACTTAGTTTCAAGTTGCTGACAATGACGAAAACAACGCTTATGCAGTTTTTAGCATGTGACTTTTTTCCAGTATTAGATCACCCAGATTGACGAATGTGGCACACAGCGACTGCTGTCAGGTGTAATTCCTTACTTCCAGTTACAAAAGTGCTGTGAAGTCACCAGTATTGCCGCACTTTCTTGTCTGGACTGCAATAACTGGGACCATAGAGTACGATGAAAAATCGGTAGCTGGGATAGTCATGTCAAGCGCTTTCGAAATCTGTTACAAGTTGGAAACAGTGATGCAGCAGGCCTCTGAATTGCCGATTGTGATAGACAGCAAACAACTGGCAGTGAGTCGAATGACTGGCAACACGCTTGTGCGTAAAATTTAAGTCGCGCTAGATATCTGTCGTCCCCGTTGTGCAGTTCACACGAAACTGCCACAAACATGCTACCATCCTACACGGTCTCTTCAAGAGTACGACAGTCATTTCATAGCAATTTTCCCCATATACGCTACGTATCTGAGAATCAGATGTTATCAGCATCTTTAGCTGTTTCTTTCTCCCTCTACACCTGAGCCGTCTTCAGCATGCCAGACTTTATGCGGGCAGGTAATGAGGGCCGCATACGAGTCAAGGCTCTGCCTGTCACTGCTTTGGTCATTTCTTCCCGGAAGTATTTGGTACAGGGCGACGTATTATTTAGCATTGCGGTGTGGCTTTTTTTGGTCCGCACAGCTCTCTTCAGTTCAGCAGAATCGTGGCGTCAGTGCTGTTTACCCTTCGCTATTTGTTCAAGGTGTGAAGGATGTTTACAGGTCCAGTGGCTCCTTGGACAAAAAGAGGCAGTTAGGGATCTATCATCACGCCTTTAAAAATGAATGGGGACGACAGAAGAGAACAATGAGAATTCACAATATAAATCACGCAGTCGCATAAGTGACGGATACTGCAGATTTGCTATGAAATGACATTACAATACCAGAAAGAGTTTAAGGATTTAGTCGGCAATGAAAGAGCAACAAATCACAACGGTCGACAGATGGGATTCATTGTTGTGTATACCAAGAAGCACTCTGCGTTAAATTTGCGGGCATGCAGCACGTGAAGAAATTGCTGGTATGAACAGCAAAATTTCAAAAAGTTGCATGCATTATTCCACCGTCAGTAGCAACAGTTTACAGTAAAACTGAACGGTGAGTATGGAGACTATGTATCACTGCGGTGTACGTTCGTTAAGTCTAGGGGCATGCCTGGAACGATTTTTCTAGTTACAAGCCACTGTGGTTGAATTTATGAAGGAAAAAGAAGTGCAGGAACGAAAATTAGAACATCCGGAATGGACTGCAGACTTCGCGTTTTAAGTGGACTGGCTGCACACTGCATCCAGTAAGATGTTCCAAGACGAGAAACAACTTCTTTCTGGTTTGATGGGCATGTATTTAAAAAGAAAATCGCGTTATAGAAGGGACACATTCTGATAAACATACTACAGCTTCATAAGGTCACTGCCGTTAAAGAAAACACGACGTCTGAAGAATTCATTGTGTCCTTGTAAGAATTCTAATGACAGTTTCGTAAACATTTTGAGGACACTGCCAGTCTTACATACGTTTACGAGCTGCTTTCAAGATTATTCACCATTACAGTTGAAAGTACCCCTGTACATGTGCAGATGTAGCTGACAGTTAATTCCCATTTTAATGACAAACCCTTTTAGGTTAAAACTTTCCAGGAAGTTTACGTTGCTTTCCTCAGGTAGAGTTTCCATGTCTCCATAATGAGGTTGCAGAAGTGCTACAATACTTCTATCGATATTTGTTTGAAAGTTCTTTTCTGACTGTGAAACTAAATAAAAAACGATTACGTGGCAACCTGAGTGCGAAAATCAGTGAATCTGTCTGCGTCTGTAATTTTGAAGACGGGTTGTATCTGATAAAAAATCTCTTCAGCGTCCCAAGAATAATAAAATAATACTGAAATTTTGTTTTGTTTGTAATCTAGGTTGTCGCGAAATGTGAAATATAAAAGCGAGTTGTATACAGTGTGACTGTACTGTCAGTCAAATGCGGTGTGTTCAGTTTCCCCCTCTTCCACCTCCTCCTCGCTGCGCATGGTAGCCGCGTGGTTCTTGGGCGCCTTGTCACGCTTCGTGCGGCTCCCCCCGTCGGAGGTTCGAGTCCTCCCTCGGGCATGGGTGTGTGTGTTGTCCTTTAGCGTAAGTTTAGTTTAAGTTAGATTAAGTAGTGTGTAAGCCTAGGTACCGATGACCTCAGCAGTTTGGTCTCATAGGAACTTACCACAAATTTTTCCACCTCCTCGCGCTCAGACAGTGTGGTGTGGCAGAGGGGGAAATGTGCAGCGAGGATTAGCATTACAGCACTCGTGCTAGGGCACAGCCTTTGAGCTCAGCTCGTGGCCGCCCCTTCTCTATGCTGCTAACCTCCTATCACTGCTCTCTCTCTCTCTCTCTCTCTCTCTCTCTCTCTGTCTATGAAACAGTCGGTTCATTTATTTGCATGGTCCGCATCACTGACGTTGAAGGAACTGCAGTGACGAGCCAAGATATTATGACCACCTGTTTAATATCGTTCACTTCTGGAACGCAGTACAGTAACTGTTCCGCGTGTTAGATAATCGACAGTTCCTTAGCATCTTTCTGGAAGTGTATGGTACCAGATGTCTATGCATGTTCCATGCATTACCTGTAAATTACAGGCCTATAGTTTGTGGGAGTGGAGTTGGCGCCAATATATGTTTTTCAACGGGTTCATATCAGACAAATTCGATGGCGAAGACATTGTCTGTTCACTCTCATACTCCTAAATCTGCTGTAGCGCGATTCTAGCCAGTTGTCCAGCTGGGAGATGCTGTTGATGTCGGGAAAGACAAAGTATGAAGGGATGCGTCCGCAGCTCGTGGTCGTGCGGTAGCGTTCTTGCTTCCCACGCCCGGGTTCCCGGGTTCGATTCCCGGCGGGATCAGGGATTTTCTCTGCCTCGTGATGACTGGGTGTTGTGTGATGTCCTTAGGTTAGTTAGGTCTAAGTAGTTCTAAGTTCAAGAGGACTGATGACCATAGATGTTAAGTCCCATAGTGCTCAGAGCCATTTGAACCATTTGAAGGGATGCAATTACTCTGCTCAGCTGTCATGGCTCATTCGACTACTAGCACAGGTTCCATGGATTCGCAGGTGAATGTACCTCATAGCATACCACTAACCTCACTGATCTGCGTCAGTGCGTGGTGCATGGGTTTCGAGCAGCCGTTCATCTGGATGATGATGTATTGAGACAGCGCCATCGTCCGCCAAGAAACGTGATTCATCCGATCGAGTGACATGTCTACTGATCTACAGTCTATTCTCGATGATCCTGTGCACATTGCTGACGTAGATGAATTTCGGGTATTACAGAATAGTCGAGCAATATCGAAATACGGCGATTTCTCATACATCGAGTGTTGCTCTCAAGAAGGAGACGCATTATCTACTTCAAAATGTTCGCTTGATGCTTTGTAGCAAGTCAAGTTCATCTCCAGATATCGCGTGAGCTACGGTGCAGAAAAATAGTTTTCGTAGTCTGACAACATTTTTGGAGGAAAGTTTTCAAAAATATGCAGTAATTATTGAAAATGTACAGTAACGATTCAAACTATGCAATTTATGAAGCAAATGAGTTGTAGATCGTTATGAATTGCTCGATTTTGGTTATGGATAAGGGATGGTTATATTGTTACGTTGTAAAGCTCAAAATGGCATAGCAATCAATTCTGAATACTTGGTATTCCCTGAAGCTTACTTTGACTGAGCAGTTGCCTGGAACGCAGGTTAGATTTGCTACTTAAGCAGAGAGAGAAATGGAAAACGAATCACCTCTACTAGCGAAACAAATGTATCTTTTAGAACTGTGTTTTGAAGTTAACAGACCTAAGAGCTTTTATCGAATCAAATTACTTTTTCTGTTACTGACAATTAAGAGTTTAAATAAAGAGTTTAAATGAAAACTAATTTTAGAACGATATTTTGGGTACCGTACATAAAATACGTATTTTCACAAATTTACATTATTATCTGCATCTTTACAACCCTATTCCATAATTGATGACCATGCCACATTAGCCTCCAAGTGCAACTTTTATTTACACGTACTTCTCAGTGATAAGTTTTTTTTTAAATTCTGTTAATGTAAATACAAATACTTATTGCCACATAGTTGATGTTTATGATTACATGTGTCTGAGACCTAAGAATGCGCTCAGTTTGGATATACAACAACAAAAGTAAGTAGTATTCCATTAGAATCAAACTTCATCTGATTGACGATACGTTCAGTCAAAATGAGTACATCAAAGGGTCGTCCGTTGTGGAGCCCCATGTTCAACAGTACACGCTGAACTGTGTGCTCCAAAATTATGTATCTGCACCAGCATTCTACTCTGTTGTTAAACCTGACACAGATCGCCACCTATCCTACTTTACAGAGCACGTAAGCCATCGACCGCCATGTTCGGTGACATTTTGTTGACACCCAACACCTTGTAGCCAACTCGTGCTTTCACCGACCTTCAACCACTTTGCACAGATGGTCATGGTGGTAGCATGCGAACTGTTGACTAGCTTCGCCAAATCCATAACAATCTGTCATTTGTCAAAGTCGCTTATGTCAGTGGATTTCCCCATTTGCGACCTGTATAGTGGCTTGCAAAATTCCGACCCATCTCTGTTCCACTTATTTACTTTCCTTACTGCGTTCCGAAAGGCATTGTCACAGGAAGCAATGGCCATATTGTTTGGCTCATCAGTGTTTAATGCCACACGCGCCGACGTGTCGCTGCTGTTCTCGTTAGATCTGATGTTGTTGCAACGCCGAAAGCGGTCACGAATTTTAACGGGGTAGCCCTCTTTGAATATCATGAAAAATAAGTGATTTTCGCGACTTTCTTCATGTAAAATACACCGTCCAGTCACTTTAATATGACCACCTGTCGAAGGCCTGAGTGCAGTGCGGACCGCTGCGAATCGCGGAGGACGAGAGTCGTGAGGTTCAGGAAAGTACCGTCAGGGATGTAGAGGGCTGTAGACTGCGGTGCAGTGACCAGCTGCGCTAGGTTTCTCCGCCGAGGATCCATCGAACAGTTCACAACTTAGCCAATCGATAAATGCTTCCATCCTTGTCCCGAAAGCCCAATGATTATACCCTTAAAGACGCCAGATAAATCACTCCACCTTACGACAACGGTTGCCCTGTTTCCGCGTTCCTCCGACTCGCTTTGTATACCTTCTTCCATCTTCTCGGTGGCCATGGTAATCCTGCGGGCCGCTTTGGAAGCTTCTGTCATTAGCTGCTCTAGTCCCTCGAAGCGCTTTCCTGCTGCTTTTGTGCAGACGTCGTAACAGGCTGGTCCGATGTCAAGTTCTAATGCGTTTATAATTTCTGTAATGGCTAGTTGACCGTCCTTGAATTTACATGTCGTCATTTTTTTCCTGCTGCGAATGGTTGTTTTAGACATTTTTTCACAAATCGCCTTGTAACTCGATAACGGAATTCCTGGAATAAGCACCATAGTAAAACAGACATTCTAGGAACATTTCAACCCAAAATAAAAAAAATGGATTTTTTGAAATTTTCGAAGTACGCGCCTGTCTCAATCAGTTGATGTGCTGGGAAGACATTGATTTCTATAATTTAATTCGTTGCTAAAATCGTTGGTCTCCTTCGCAAGTGCAAACAGCCTCATTTTAGGAGACTTGTCAGTGGGAAAGAATGAAGACAACGAAAGAGATGTTGTAGTTGTACTGCCTTCAAAAGTAACACCACTAACGAGAAGAATAAGGCAAGTGCCATAATTCGATTTCCCAAGAATTTCCCTCAGTGGAAGAGGACTCAAAATAAGCGAACACATGTCTCGGCCTGTCCGTAGATACTAGACCGTTTCAAAAAAACGACTGCCAAAATTTTCGAAGTATTTTCGTGGCACTTTATGTGCACCTTATCCGAACAATACACTCATACGAAATGGTGGCTCAGTGGTTAGTGTCACGGCTTCTTAATTTTTCGCTCCATGTTGGAAGCCCGAGTATTGTTTTTATTCGTGTAATTTTATTTTAATTTATTTTTTATTGTTTTCATTTGTCTGTCCCTGAACATGGAAGATTACTACACGAATGTTTCTTATCAAATTAGGCGCTACAAAGGCGTTGTAGTAATTGTAAAATTACAACTGGATTTCACAGTAAATGTCTCATAGTTATTATACAGGGTGAGTCACTAACTATTGCCACCTATAATAACTCCGAAAGTATGATAGGAGCTAACAAGTTTGTGGGACAAATGTTGCATGGGACGACGGGGGCAATAATATGGTATCGGTTTTTCGTTGCTAGGTGGGGTCGCGTCAGAGGTATGAAGGTCAACTTTGCTTTTTAGCTAGGATGCTACAGTTTGGTGCTTATTTTCTGATAGCGGCTATCGAGACGAGTCCAGTGATGTATAACAGTAAGGTCTTTGAAGGTGAAAGAAGGTCACAAGGGTGTCATGAACGTCCATTTACAGAAGGTGTTCGAAGTGTTAACCATTGGTATCAATACAGTGCTCCAGTCTTCTTATCATGGATTGAGTGATATTCCTTATCACTTCGGCACTTATCGAAGCACATGCTCCGACAATTCTCTCTCGTATATCATGGAAATAGTAAATATTCGACGAATACGGCGTGTCCATCTAACGTGACATTGACATGCAAACACCATCCGACGGTTTCGCAATACAACACTAATAGGAACGGTAAGACTAGTATCGTCGAATCAAGCGAATGTGAATGATGTATTCCTTTGAAGAACATGTTGATATGCTTGTCATTTACGGAGAATACCAACGAAATTCAGTGAGAGCTAGAGACTTATACGCTGACAAATATCCACAACGTACTCACCCCACACGTCGTACATTTAAATATGTGTATGACAAATTGAGAACAACTGGATCTTTAACGCATCGGAAACATATCCGGCAAAGGAAGGTTACTAACAAGGAAATGGAAATTGGTACTCTTGCCACTGTGGTTCGAAATCCTTGTGCTAGTTCGCGTCAAATTGCAAGGGAATCTGGCATGAGTCAGAGTAGTGTTGTTCGGGTTCTCCATCGTCATAAATATCATCCTTACCATATCAGTCTCCACCAAGAATTAACTGGTACGGATTGTATGCGTTGCATTGAATTCTGCCGATGAGCTCAACTTTAGATTCGGAGGGATGACACATTTATTAATATGATTTTATTTACTGACGAGGCTACATTCACGAACTGAAAATCCATGTTGGCTGCGTCAAGTTGCACACCAAAATTGTGGTCGGTGAATGTATGGTGTTGGATTCTGGAGGACAGAATTATAGGCCCCTATTTCATCTAGGCGCTACAGTCTGGAACCACGCGACCGCTACGGGAACACGTTCGAATCCTGCATCGGGCATGGATGTGTGTGATGTCCTTAGGTTAGTTAAGTTGAAGTAGTTCTGAGTTCTAGGGAACTGATGACCTCAGAGCCATTTGAACCCTATTTCATCGAAGGAAACCTTAATGATAGGAAGTACACCACATTCCTGCAAGAAACTTTAGGTCTGTTATTGGAGGAATATCTTTAGGAACAAGGAACAGGCTGTGGTATCAACACGATGGGTGTCCGGCACAGTTTTCTCTGATGGCTAGAAATGAGTTGCAGAGACAATTCCCAGATCTTTTTTTTGGATGCGGAGGAGATGTGTCGTTGCTGGCTCGTTCGCCTGACTTGACACCTCTGAATTTTTTGTTGTGGGGATTCGTAAAAGACATTGTTTATAAAGACGTTCCAACTACACCTGAAGATACGCGAGAGAGAATTGTCAGAGCATGTGCTTCGATAAGTGCCGATGTGGTAAGGAATACCATTCAATCCATGATAACAAGACTGCAGCACTGCATTGATACTAATGGTCATCACTTCGAACACCTACTGTAAATGGACGTTCATGCCACCCTTGTGACCTTCGTTGACCTTCAAAGACTTTACTGTTACACATCAATGGACTCGTCTCGATAGCCGCTATCAGAAAATAAGTACCAAACAATAGCATCCCATCTAAGAAAACAAAGTTGACCTTCACATCTCTGAAGCGACGCCACTTAGCAAAGAAATACCAACGCCATATTATGGTCCACGTTGTCCCGTGCAACTTTTGTCCCACAAACTTTTCATCTCGTATCATACTTTCGGAGTTATTCTTGGTGGCAATAGTTAGTGGCGCACCTTGTGTAATACGTGTATACGTCTGTGTGTGTGGGGAGGGTGGGGGGGGTGGGGTTTATGTTCAGGGGTTATGACGCCCTTACATTCTCATATTCTCGTATTTCACTCTCATGTCAATTCTTATATTAATTCTTGTATTTTATTCATATGTTTACTGTTCAAGAAGATTTGATGCAAAAAATTGTTCAAATGGCTATGGGCACTATGGGATTTAACAGCTGAGGTCATCAGTCCCCTAGAACTTACAACTGCTTAAACCTAACTAACCTAAGGACATCACACACATCCATGCCCGAGGCAGGATTCGAACATGCCACCGTAGCAGTCGCGCGGTTCCGGACTGAAGCGCCTAGAACCGCACGGTCACCGCGGCCGGCTGATTTGGTGCGTTCCTTTGGATGATACGTATCGTACAAACTTCCGAAACCCAGATATTCCGAACACCAAGAGCATCCCACAAAGGCAGGTTTCCACAGTGACATTTCTTCGTATGATTCTCACTCGGGAAAGAAACGTCGTTTACATTGGTGAAGATTGCCAATAATTTCGCGGCAAATCATGCGTTACGGATCACTTTCCGAAAACAAGCGCTATTAATTCGTTATTGATCAATATTGCACTACAGAAATTTCACTGAAAACAATTTCAAATAATTTTCTTATCCTTTTTCTTAATTCATTCATCTGACATACAATTAGTAGACAAATAAGGAGAACGTTATGTCAGTATATACCGGAAAACCGGAAATATTATTTATTAATCATTGGGTTATGTCAGATGTCATGTTCTCCTCGTAAGAAATTACGTACTCTGGAATATTATCTGGAAAATGCGCTAACACTGTATTCGTGAGAAGTGCTGCTTGGCAGCTATGCAATGTGAGGCATGTAACTAGTAATTTTCGGGCACGCAAACGGGGTACAAGAACGAGCGGTGACGTCGGATGCCTATGGTAGCACCTTCGGGTGAAATGTCGCAAGAACCGGTCGCTCAGTGCGAATGACGGCGGCCGGAGCCGCGGCTGTTGCGTGCGGCTGCTAGCTCGCCTGCTGGCGCAGTTCGCCACAATCAGGGCGTAAATTTTTCAGCTTCGCGAGTAGCGCGTGGCAGCGGTTAGCTGGCTGGATAGTTAAACTGACACACTTCGTCGCACGGTGCACAGCTCGAGGAATCGAGCTGGAATGGTAAACACTTCCTTAGACTTATCTGCGTGTCATCTTGGAACATGTGTTTTCATGCTTGTGTCTGTATGACTGCTTTGCAACTTACACTTAAGTGGCTGGCAGGGTTCAACGAACTACTTTCACACTATTTCCTTACTGTTCAATCCTCGAACAGCGCGCGGGTAAAGAGAACAAAAATTTTTCCGTAAGAGTTCTAATTTGTTTAATTCCATCATGATGATCATTTCTCCCTAGTTGGGCGTCAGCAAAATATTTCGTAAAAACATCTCTCCCAACTAAGAACGTCTTTGTTTTAATGCTTGACGCTCGAACACGCGCATTATTTCCGTGGTAATCTCTCCTTTATTTCGCGACAATACAAAACAAGCTGCCCCTCGTTGAACTCGTAAGCATCCCTTACAGCACAGCAATGGGATATTTATAGATAAGTTATACGAAAGTAACCTTTAATTGTGAAAAAGGTAAATAACTTACAGAAATATTCGATAAAACACTGAAAGGATTATATCTTCAAATTTTATTTACAAATGTTCAGTGTGGCTACCTGCTGCAACACGACGAATGTCCCATCTTTAATCAGTTTCCTGCCAAAACCTATAAAGCAAGTCTTTATGTATGGTCCCAACTGCTTGTTTATCCATTGTTGCAGCTCGTCCATGTTTCCCGGAAGCGGTGGAACAACCCTCTGTCTTTAATGTAACACAATATGCAGAAGTCCATTCGAGTAAAATCACGTGATCGTGGTGGCTACAATATTGTTTCAGCATGTCAAATCCAAATCGACGCATTCCTACAGAGATACGCGACAACTTCACGATGATAATGAGGTGGTGCGCCATCTTGCTAGAAAATAAATTCTGTATCCATATCCTGTCGTACTTGACGCCTTAGAGAAAGTTCAAACATGTTCATGTGCGATATGCCAAGTTACAGTTAACTCACAAAAAAGAAAGGACAGTAAATCGTGTTAAAGCTTACAGTGCAAAAAACATTATCTTACACGAGTCATGGACATGTTCGATTACGTGACGAGGCTTCTGCTCACCCCATATCCAAACATTACGCCGATTCACTTTACTGCAGGTATGGAAGGTGGCTTCATCAATAAACACAATTTTGCTAAGCAAATCATGTTCAGTCTGGACTTTGTTAAACATTTCTACACAAAACTCAGCTCGTTTTTCTTTCTCGCTTCCTCGTAAAGTCTAGATTTTGTTGAACATTTCTACACAAAACTCAGCTCGTTTTTCTTTCTCGTTTCCTCGTATAGCTTGTATCAGTTACAGTTTGCGCGGTTTTAATGACAGGCGTTATCGTAACACCTTCCACACTGTAACGCTAGACATATTCAGTTCTAAGGTGGCACATCTCGTTGATTTTTCTGGACTACGAATGTAAGACTGTGAACTTGTTCAATTGCTGTGTCAGACACTGCTGGCCGGGTCTGGCGCGACGTCCTATGTGATAGACAGCCAGTTTTGGGGAAACGATTGTGCCAATCAGTGCAGCCATTTTTCTTTGATTGCAGTCATTTACCATCTAGTAATGTCATCAGAAGATCAAAACCAACTGCAAAATGATTTAGACAATATATTTATATTATGTATGTGGCAACTGATCCTAAATAATTAAAAGTGTGATGCCATGCGCATTAGTACTAAAAGGAATAAATTACACATCTCTAAAGACTATCAGTTCAACTAAATACCTGGGGATAACAATTACGTGTAATTTACATTGGACGTGCATGCAGATAATGTTGTGGGAGGGCAAATCAAATATTGCACTATATTATCAGAATACTTGGAAGATGCAACAAATCCGTTAAAGGGATTTCCTGCAATACGCTTGTCTGTCTTCTGCTAAAGTATCAGAAGTTTATAAATTAGTTATACAAACGAAATCTTTAATTGTGAAAAGGGTAAATAGCTTACAAAATAAAAATGGTCCAAATGGCTCTGAGCACTATGGGTCTTAACATCTATGGTCATCAGTCCCCTAGAATTTAGAACTACTTAAACCTACCTAACCCAAGGACATCACACAACACCCAGTCATCACGAGGCAGAGAAAATCGCTGACCCCGCCGGGAATCGAACCCGGGTCCCTGGCGCGGGAAGCGAGAACGCTACCGCACAACCAAGAGCTGCGTACAAATAGCTTACAGAAATATTTGACACAGCCATGAATGCAGTATATCTTCATGTCTTATTCCTGCCTAACACTGGTAGTTGCTGACGTTCCTGCTAGGTGGCATGCGCGAATGAATTATTCCAACAGTCATCACGGAGTCGTTTGGTGGTGCAGAGTATGCGCAGTGTTGTTTATGGTTTCATGAATCCAAATCCTCTACCACATTTAAATGAGAATTCAGGACTAAAAATTGCAAACCAGTACCTCAAAGACAAACATTTCCTTGGGGAACGCCAGATTTGTTGTTCTCGATGTCTTTGCGGCAGTTACTACGAACTGTGACTTTTCTGACAGGAAATCACTATTCCATTCGCACAACTGAGACGACACTTTTTCACTGCCGTTCTGTTGCGTTGGACGAGGATACAGATAATGTTGTGGGAAGGCAAATCAAAGATTGCACTATATTATCAGAACACTTAGAAGATGCAACAAATCCGTTAATTAAACTTTATCGTATGTGCTGTATTTTGCTTGAAACTTTTGTTGCGGATAACATAGCTCTTCATTGATATGACACTGTACTCCAGTCTTCTATTGTTTATGTTCGTCGCCACTCCCTGCTGATCAGCAAAACGGTCATAAAACTGAGTTTTTGCTTACTGAAGTTTCTGAATTAAACCTGCTAATAAGGATGCATCAGATGTCTTCTCTACAGGCAGTATTTAGTATATCTTAACGAGTCATGGTTGTATCTCCCTCCGTGTCGTTATTTTAGCAAAACCAGTGACAAATAAAGAAAAGACACAAGGACTGCGCTACGTCACAATCACATAGTATTTACTGACATTTTCCCGAAGTATCGTAAGTACAGTTACTACCACTACGCCATATTCCACCTCAGAGTTTCCTGCACCCACAGCAGCTTGTATCCTAGCCTTCAGTTCGTCGACGTCAGCAACTGGTGTGACGAAGACTCTGTTCTTGATATAGTCCCAGAAAAAATCAAGGGGTGTAATGTATGGAGAACGGGATGGCCAGGGTGTTGGACGTTCCTTCCAAACCACCGATCGGGACATTACTCCCCTCTCCAGACATCACGCCCCTTAACTTTTTTTCTGGGGCTATATCAAGGACAGAGTCTTCGTCACACCAGTTGCTGACGTCGACGAACTGAAGGCCAGGATACAAGCTGCTGTGGATGCTGTGAGATGTGTTGCAAAACACCTGGCGGGAACTGGAATATGCCTCGACATTCTCCGAACTACCAAGGGAGCACACGTTGAGATTTACTAACGTAATTGGTCTTAAAAAAACTAGTAATACTTACCTATGTAACGGCATCAATTGTAAATTATTATGTCAAACGGTTATTCTGTAATAAATTGTTATAATCAGGGCAAGACTTTGTGCTCACCCTGTATTTGTGGTTTTTCACAATAATACAGAATGTGGTTGATCTACAGCTGCGCTTGAACACGACTCGAACAATTTACGTCACACATCGGGTAACCTAGATATCTGTTCGATCTTATGATCGGTTTGCGATGTAGTGACTTCTGTTGGTACTATGAAAATGACATACCTTTTTAATACATATGGGTTTTAATTATAAAGATAACTGTGAATCACGAACTGAAAAATCATCTGGGATGCAGGTCATGCGTAACAACGACGACTAATAAATAAATAAATGACTGCAATTATGAATCTTTCCAATTCTGGAGCTTTTGCTCGTCCCGCGATCTAGTGACATCTGCTGGTATTATATTCTGGACGGGTCTTGCCGCTGTAAATCTTTCTCGAGATAAAAATTGGAGTTACTTCATTACGATCTAGTTGTAGTCCGGCATTTAATTCTTGATTAATTGTCTTGACTGTTTCATTTGAATGCTTCTGTCATTTCTTCAAACCGATTAAAATCCGGTAACGTTTCAGGATCTGTTATTCTAAGATGTGAACAGGGCTCGAACTGCTCCTTTGCAGCGTACTTGGTAATTCATTAACGACTGTCATAAACAAATTAAATGTTATACTTGGTTCAGTCAAGTAGCATTTTTCGGAGGACAACATTTCCGTTAACTTCGTCTATTACCTTTATTTAAAAATCAGCATATATGTTTTATATCTACAGATATCGGGACTGTATGAGAATTCGCTTTGTAAATTTGTTCACACGCAATAGGAATTTGTGCAGTCGCCGGATTTTATTAATGCTACTAGCTGCATTGTTGCATGAAATTGTCAAATTTTACTCTGCGCCCTAGTTTATGGTTGTGGCTAGTCGTAGTTTCCTGCGTATCCCTTGCACTCGGCGCCATGAGAATTCGCATTGTAAAGTTGTTCACACACAATAGGAATTTGTGCAGTCGCCGGATTTTATTAATGCTACTTGCTGCAGTGTTGCATGAAACTGTCAAATTTTACTCTGCGCCGTAGTTTATTGTTGTGGCTAGTTCTTAGTTTCCTGCGTATCCCTTGCACTCGGCGCCATGCGAGTCAAATGTCACGTGAATTTTTGAACAAGCTCGATACTGTATCGAACGCAGCGGCGTATCTGGAACTCGTGTGGCTGTTCGAAGCTGAGTACCATTTGCCCAGCCCTAGTTGATCAAATGCATGAGTCACCACAGTTAAAACTACTTCGGGTGCGCTATGACCTTTGTTTTCCTTTATTGAATTTCGATTCCCCCCCGCCCCAGAGGGGGCACGTGCTGACAACAGCTTAATATGACGCTCTACAGCCTACAGAAGAGTTCAAAAAACATAATGAGAAGATAACAAACAATAAAAATCAGGCGATAAAACGGTGACTTTTTTAAAAACTGTAAAATTTTGGAAAGTAGTGGAAGTTAAAATAGAAAAACATGGGGTAGATGATGCGAATGGACACTCACAGTAAATAGACAGGCACAATTTAAAAAAAACACGGCGGCAGTCTGGTTTCTGTTCGCAAGAGATAAAAAACACAGCTAGCAACAGTATGGTTTCTGTCCACAACACTAAAACAGGGGATGCATAACACCGAACACTCACTTAAACACTACACTATAGAGTAGACATGAAGATAACATACCACAACCTAAGGCAGATGGGAGGGGGGGGGGTGGATAGGGACCCGGACAGAGGATGGGAAAAAAGGGGGGAAGAGGAAAAGCAAAAAAGGAGGGAGCCAATCTACATCTACGTCTACATTTATACTCCGCAAGCCACCCAACGGTGTGTGGCGGAGGGCACTTTACGTGCCACTGTCATTACCTCCCTTTCCTGTTCCAGTCGCGTATGGTTCGCAGGAAGAACGACTGTCTGAAAGCCTCCGTGCGCGCTCTAATCTCTCTAATTTTACATTCGTGATCTCGGGAGGTATAAGTAGGGGGAAGCAATATATTCGATACCTCATCCAGAAACGCACCCTCTCGAAACCTGGCGAGCAAGCTACACCGCGATGCAGAGCGCCTCTCTTGCAGAGTCTGCCACTTGAGTTTATTAAACATCTCCGTAACGCTATCACGGTTACCAAATAACCCTGTGACGAAACGCGCCGCTCTTCTTTGGATCTTCTCTATCTCCTCCGTCAAACCAAACTGGTACGGATCCCACACTGATGAGCAATACTCAAGTATAGGTCGAACGAGTGTTTTGTAAGCCACCTCCTTTGTTGATGGACTACATTTTCTAAGCACTCTCCCTATGAATCTCAACCTGGTACCCGCCTTACCAACAATTAATTTTATATGATCATTCCACTTCAAATCGTTCCGCACGCACACTCCCAGATATTTTACAGAGGTAACTGCTACCAGTGTTTGTTCCGCTATCATATAATCATACAATAAAGGATCCTTCTTTCTATGTATTCGCAATACATTACATTTGTCTATGTTAAGGGACAGTTGCCACTCCGTGCACCAAGTGCCTATCCGCTGCAGATCTTCCTGCATTTCGCTA
The DNA here is from genome assembly GCF_021461395.2 of Schistocerca americana. Taxonomy (NCBI): domain Eukaryota; kingdom Metazoa; phylum Arthropoda; class Insecta; order Orthoptera; family Acrididae; genus Schistocerca; species Schistocerca americana. The sequence goes on along the minus strand of NC_060125.1, from coordinate 309,347,357 downwards.
CAATTTTCTAATGCTGCAACTTCTCTGTATACTACAGCATCATCCACGAAAAGCCGCATGGAACTTCCGACACTATCTACTAGGTCATTTATATATATTGTGAAAAGCAATGGTCCCATAACACTCCCCTGTGGCACGCCAGAGGTTACTTTAATGTCTGTAGACGTCTCTCCATTGATAACAACATGCTGTGTTCTGTTTGCTAAAAACTCTTCAATCCAGCCACACAGCTGGTCTGATATTCTGTAGGCTCTTACTTTGTTTATCAGGCGACAGTGCGGAACTGTATCGAACGCCTTCCGGAAGTCAAGGAAAATAGCATCTACCTGGGAGCCTGTATCTAATAATTTCTGGGTCTCATGAACAAATAAAGCGAGTTGGGTCTCACACGATCGCTGTTTCCGGAATCCATATTGATTCCTACATAGTAGATTCTGGGTTTCCAAAAACGACAAGATACTCGAGCAAAAAACATGTTCTAAAATTCTACAACAGATCGACGTCAGAGATATAGGTCTATAGTTTTGCGCATCTGCTCGACGACCCTTCTTGAAGTCTGGGACTACCTGTGCTCTTTTCCAGTGATTTGGAACCCTCCGTTCCTCTAGAGACTTGCGGAGGGAGAGGACACACAAAAAGGGGGGGGGGGGGCAGGGCAGATGCGTGAAGGAGTGAGGAAGGCAGAGGAGAAGTAAGCAAAAGAACTTGAGGGAGAGAATGGAGTCAAAGAGAGGGTAGGCAGGGAAAAACAGGAGGGAAGGGGGGGGGGGGGGGAAGAAGGAAATCCGGAAAAGGACAGAGGTAGGGAGGGGGAGGTGAGGATCAGAGTTGATAGGAGGGATAAATGGAGGGAGAGAGGGCACCATCTCGGAAGGGGAGTTGACGGAAGTCACTGTGGGTAAAGAGATGAAGGGTGTAGTGGTGGAGGGTAGGGGGGACACAACAGTGAAGTCGCGGCAGTGGGTGGGGGTTGGTGAGGAGTGGAGCAACCAGGGGATGGCGGGAGGGGGGATCAAGTTTGTGGGAGGTGCAGAGGACTTGGATATGTTAGAGGAAAAGGAGCACATGGGGGAACAGAATCAGGTCATAGAGGACCTGCCTGGGGGGCAGGAGGCATATATGGAAGGTGAGGCAGAGTGCCTCGCGCTCGAGGATCTGGAGGGACTGATAGAATTTTGGGGCGTTATGACCTTTAAGTTGTGTACAATTGTGGTGATAAGTCACCGCAAGCCGACTGAGAATGGGAAGAGAGTAGATTAGATCCAGGTAGAATGATCTCATCTTCTGAAAATTTCCGTATCGGTAATTCTGGTTCAACGATTACAGAAACTCGTACATTAGAAATAACAGAAAAAAATTAGCGCTGTTATTTGATAGAAGGCATGCCTTAGTTTCTATAAACAGCTACTAGATGGCACTATCAGTTTAAAGTTAGTGTGTTAGAACAATTGCGGGTGAACTTTAAGTTGAGTTGTTTGTTTACAGTGAGTGTTTAAAGAAAGACTTATGAAAAAAATTGGGACTTCACATAAGGGTTTTCGTTGAACGATTTCTTTCGATTTTCGTAAAGGTGTATTTCAGCCACAATTACTCTGATCAATTTGTGGTGTGCGTACTGTAAGACCTTCGGTACACACACCATCAGATTATTTGACTCGTCACTCTAACGAAGTAGGCGAGTGTCAGCAATATGTCTCGTGGTCTTATCGTGGCGTGTGTCAGACGATAGAAATGCCACTTGCACGCTTAGAGTAGCAGATTGACGGTGACCAACTTTAAACAGAACTTTATTAATTTGCACACACATTTAGTAAAATAATAAAAAGCATAGACATTACGTAACTTGATTCTGGATGCTATTTATAATTGAAAATCTGAAGTTCCTTTGGTCTTGGTACATTAATCTTATTCTCACATATCTCTGATAATGGACAAAGTGTCTATACATTTCTCTTCATGGCTATGTACAAGAATATGATAATCTTATTAGGCGCAGACTGAAACTTGACTATAGACTGGTACAGACAAATGCAGACTGGTACAGACTAATGCAGACTGGTACAGACTGGTGCAGACAGATGCAGACTGGCTTAACTGAGGTCTGTACACTCATTATAATACCTCGCGCATTCAGGTATCACTGCGAGAGTGTGATCCGTGAGGAGAAAAGGTTCTATGTTAGCAGCAATCTCATTGGCTGCGTTACATATTAATACGTGGATCAGCAGAAGCAGAATTTGGTCCGTCTCTAAGGCAGCGCCATCTTGTAGTGCGGAGGCGGACGAGTGCTGTCGTGCTTAGCGGGGCGCGCTCTAGTGGGAAAGTTGTGTACGTGCTGAGTACGCGGAACTATGTACACAACACAATTCGTTGTATGTATGATAATGATTCACCTTTAGAAAAGACTATTTACAATTGGTTTGAAGAATTTCTTCATGGTTGAGCTTCCATAACGATGAATTATATGAAGGTCGACGAGTATCATGTGTGATTCCAAAAATCGTAGATGCTGTGCACTACAGCCTATCTAATCAAAAATAGCCGCAATCATATTAGCGTACATTAATATGGTTTATGTCACCCCTATGCCTTTATGTCGGCTTAAATTCTCTGGTCACGATTTCAGTGAGGTATCTGAATGTGGAGCAATGGCAGCCCATTCTCCCTCAAGAGCCGGAACCAGAGAAGATAGTGATTTTGGACACTGACATCTGGAGGGACGTCGACGTTCCATCTCATCCCAAAGGTGTTTCTATGGGTTCAGGTCGGGACTATGGGCAAGTCAGTTCATTTCAGGAAGGTCATTGTGCACAAACAATGCCTCACATATGATCCTTTCTGATACAGTACACCGTCATGCCGATGCAAACAACCATCGTCTCCGAATTGTTCTTCCACTGTACAAAGTACCCAATGCTGTAAAATGTGTTCGTATCCTTCCGTATTTAATATTTTCTTAAAAACAATAAAAGAATCACGCTCTAACTACAGAAAACTACATGCATTCTACACGTCCTAACCTTTCCAGGGGACCGCCACAGGGTGCAGCATGATTCATCACACCAAATTACTCCTTTCCAAGCATCGACCGTCCCATTAGCGTTGCCCTTTACACCGCCTCAAGCATCGCTTATCATTTACTACGGAAATGTGTGGCTTATGAGGAATTGCTCCCCCTACGCACATTCATTCTGCTGGTTGGACTGGTGGTCGCATTTGGGAACTCACGAGTGATTCCTTCTGCTGACTTCATGTGTTGTGTTAACAGTCACCTTCAGCAATGCTCCATGGTCCATGTCTCTCAGTATATGAGATGTGTCTGGTCTGTGTTTAGCTGTGGTTGTTCCTCCACGTTTCCACTTAACAACCACATCACCAACAGTCGACCTGAGCAGCTTTAGAAACGCTGAAACGTTTCTCATGCATTTGCTACTCAGATAACATCCAATCTACGCTGGATGTCACTGAGCTCTCCTGACCGATCTATTCTACTGTTACTGCTTCTCTAGTGACAACACAATACTGCCAACTGCTTTTATACTGGAAGATAGAGCTCTTATGGCATCTAGTGGTCAACCCCTCGTTACATAGGGGTATCCAGATACAAGGGTTGGAACTTTAATAGTGGCAACTATTTATTTACAGCTCGTAGAAAGTAGATACGTGTTTCAAAGTATTTCTGACCTTCAGAGTAGTCACCAGCATTGTGTATAGCCAGTTGCCAGCTATGAGAAAGTTGTAGGATACTCTTAGCAGTACCAGTTGTATTGACAGTTTGAGCGGCGCGGTCTATCACCCGACGAATTTGAAGCGAATGCCGTGAAGTGTTTCCTCCAGTTTAGAAATCGAGCTGAACTTACGAGGGCTTAAGTCAGGGGAGTGTAGGTGGTATAGCACTTAGCAGCCCCATCAGTCAAAAAAATTCAGTAATACTGTACGTGTTTGAGCATTGTTCTGCAAAATGACGGTCAGGTCCTGCAGAAAATGTCATCACTTCTGCCTCTATGCTGTTCATTTTTGGAACACAAACTACGTCCAGGTTAGAGACACAAGTGATGGCACTTTCTGCAGGACCTGACCATCATTTCGCAGGACAATGCTCAGTCACGTACAGTGCAAGCCTTTACTGATCTGTTTGACTGATGGGGCTGCTAAGCGCTATACCACCTACTGCACTCCCCTGACTTAAGTCCTCGTGAGTTAAGCTCGATTTCTAAACTGAAGAAAACACTTCACGGCATTCACTTCAGAACTGCTACAAATTCGTCGGACAATAGACCGCGCCGCTCGAACTGTCAATATAATTGGCACTGCTAAGAGTATCCTACGACTTCCACATCGCTGGCAACGGGTTATACATAATGCTGGTGAGTACTTTGAAGGTCAGTAAAACTTTGAAACACGTATCTATTTTGTAAGAGCTGTGAATAAATAGTTGCTACTATTAAAGTTCCAACCCTCGTATATATATATATATATATATATATATATATATATATATATATAAAGGTCGGGGTCTCACGTGGGTCTCACGTGCCTTTGGATATTCAAGGGCCATTGAGTGGCATGTCATAAATTACGACTGTGCACCCATTCCTATTCCCTTGATTATAAAGCCATCTGTGGCGACACGAAGGGAATGTTTCAGACAAAATTTATATAGGTTTTGCAGCAATATCGTAATCTGCAATGAAAAACGGAGGTTCCCATGAAGATTTCACCGTTGTCCCCCGCCACCCACGTACAGGGTGGGGTGGTGGGTCGAGTGTGGTATCGTTGGATGTCCCCTTACGAAAAAAACAAACTGGAATTATAACTTTTTTGTCCCGATATATAGTTTTCGAGATATTTCAATGTCTCCAGTACAGATATTCAAAGTGTATCTAGCAAAACGTAGTCCCATCAATGGGTTTAACAGAAATGCGATTTGAAAAGCGAGGCTCTGGCAATGCTGTAACTGTGTGGGGAGGCCAGGAGCAGGTACCATGAACTCTGCGATGCGCTCGATCAGTTCCATTAGCTCAGTGAGACTAGGCGATGCCGTGGGGAAAACAATTCGGCTTGCGTAGTCATGAGGCGTGGATGTCTGCTTGCGTCCCGCCTGTCGTGGAGCGCGTGCGTGCGATTTCCTTGTTTACTTGTCGTCGCGGTTTCGTGTATTGTGTCCCGCTTCTGAGCGAGCCATGGCACACTCTTACCTTCTGGCAACGACTAAGATAGCATTACAAGCAGAATGTACACGACCAAGACGTTCTGAAACGTAGAACTTTATATGGGATGACGTTCACCTGCATCTACAGAATGTAACTGGCATTCATGTTTCCATCACCGGAGACGTTGTACGTGTCAAGACGCGCATACCGAAATTGCTAGCCACCGTGCGTGGGGCTTCAGGTTTAAGAACCCCAGTGGACATTTAGGTGTTGTCGTCATTGACCACGCCAGTTTCGGCCTGCGTACAAACAAGATCTTTATCTTGAAGCTCCTGTTCGAGGTCCCACTGATGCTGTATGGCAATATACTCAGTCACCATGTCGAAAAATGGAAAACTTTTAACATCTATCCAGTTCTCAAGGGCGTCATTAACCGAAAATTGAGTTGGTGAACCATGTGCCGTCTTACCTGGTTATAGGAGGCTGTAGGGCTATTATGATGTATGACGGGCAGGTGTGGCCAAGGAGGATATGTCCGCCAAACTGTCTCTAACGACAGCTTGTACAGACGCTGCCCAAAGATGCTTCCCCCCCCCCCCTACCCTGAGCCATCCACAGTCCTTCCTGTCACTTATGCTGTAGTCACCGCACCAACTGCTGATCCTCCGCATGACCCACGGGAACCATCACAGGCGATGCCTGCCATTGCGGAGACTGATCTGGCACCAACCAGAGGCAATGTCAGGCGGATACACTCGCCTGCCTAGCAATGATGACCATGTCATGGAGATAGAAATGGCACCCGGCATTGTGCCAACTTCTGCCTTCCTGCCGTCTGGCAAGGAGGTGACGACAAACACTAAGACTCCGACTCTGCACAGATGTACATTAACAAAATTCACCACGGAAGCACCAGAAACGGCACTATGCGCTCTTGGGTGATAATCTACAACGAAGGGGGCTACATGATGACGACTAAATGCTTGATGATGCCAAGTCCTCTGACAGATGTCAGACGATAATGTTCCAGCACCAGACCCCATGACTGCTTCATGTTGTAGTGATGCGGCAGTATGTCGCTCACTGTCCATGATGTCAGAATCATAAGTATCTACATTCCCTCTCGATCGGGCCGTCGCCATAGACGGTCTGCTTTCTTCGTGGATGCTGTTGTGTCCTTCTTTATGGGACGTGAGGACGCCTTAACTCCACGCAGATGCTGTAGGACTACTGCCACATTACGCCCCATGTGCAGCACTGTCCACCCTTGCAACCATCCGTCGACTCATGAACACATGGGATATGTACATGGCGATAGGGAGGGTTTCACGGACTATACCAGCCACTCCGCCAGCTGCATAGACAATGTCCATCTCTCGCGCTCCATTATTCAGGGCACATGGGCCGCTAAAATGCGGACCGTTGCTTTTCCGACCATGTGGTCTATATATGCACATCACCTTGCGCCACCAGATGGTGCGGCATGGGCGAGGCTACGTGTGAACATGTCACTCCTACATTCACCTGAATGCCAACAGCTAGTGGAGGAGATGTGGACATCCAGCACATGTTGGCGAGGGGTTTATCCAATCGCACTCTCTTGATGGCTTCTATGTGCCACCTGGCTCTTATTGGTCATGGTGGGGAGGGCGTTGCCTGGAGGCGGTACTCACTAGATTTGTGTTACCGCGTTGTGCATGACTGTTACGCAATACGGCACTCACCTGCCCATCTGCATACAGTGAACCGTATGAAACGGCGGATCGCGGCACTCAAGAGGCGGCATCTCGAAGGGACAATAACTCATGTTTGCACCATGGATAGAAAGGACCATGAAGGGACATCAGTGTATCACTTCATTGGTGAACATCGGCGATGGCAGTGGGCGCTGATTCATGCTGTGTCAGTACGCAACATGAGATCAGACATGTTCTCCACGTTCAGTACAGTCAACTGTTCGTGGATCACTATCATCGCCGAGATGCGATCGAGGAGATCCCTCGCCCTACATACGGCACGCTTTTACAGAACGCGTATCTGCGATTATTTGAAGGCGTAATGGAGGAGAAGGTAGCTGCAGCTATACTGGAAGCCGCACCTCACGTCACCAGGACCCGTCAGTATTCCATTAGAGTTCTAAGGGCCTACCGCCGGTTACCGACGCCAGTTCCATGACCTGATGTCCCTTGTAGTTCAGCTTTCTGGTGTGTTCCTTGAAGGGTTTCTCGTTCTCACCTGTAAATCAAATGGTGGAACCTGCGTCAGTAACTATCACCTTCTGTCGCTCCTGAACTCTGACATGAAGATCTTTAATTAGCTTTCGGCAGTAAGCTTTTGAAGGGTCGCCCTCTTTGTGGTCTCCCACGATCAGACATCTTTAGGAGGTAATCGCGATGTCTGGAGTGCTTTACGTCGATACTGTGACATGATTGGACTTGCGCAGACATGGAGCATGATGGGGGTCTTGGCCTCCCTTGATTTCAGGCAGACCTTCGATAGGGTGGATCTGGCGACGAGATTCCCAGGCAGCTTCGTGGAGGTAATAATGCGTCTGCTACCTGGCGTAATATATAGAATCCTGTAGAATGGTCATCTTACGCCGCCCTCTTCAGTACAACGATTGGTGCGGCAAGGATGCCCTCATTCCGTGACCATGTACGCTTTCACAATGGAACCGCTGCTTTGTGGCCTCTGCCAACATCTCACCAGGATGGCTCTTGTAGCCTCACTTTTTGTTGCATGGACTACGCGAACGACCTGCTCCTCCCGCACAACGGCAACGATGTTCAAGCAGCACTGGAGTGGGTAGATTCCTACGGCACTGCTTCAGGCAGCATCATTAACATTCGCAAATCTCGCGTGTTGCCTGTAGGACGTGGGCTGTCCATTGAATTCGTCGCTGTCTTGCGAGTCTACGACGTGATAACATATCTGGGCATTGATTTTAGAGCCGACTTCCAGCGATCTGTGGCCCTTAACAATACGCGCTTATTACACCGGATCCTTGCGGAGCTAATCCCGAACCCTCGACATGCTGCAGTCGATCCAGTATGCTAAAGTTTACGTCCGTCAGGAATACCACACGTGGCACAACCTTTCCCCGGCCTGGCGTCAATGGCCAGCCGCATGTTAGCTGCATTGGCTTTCTTTGTGAGTCAAGGCATGATCTTTAAAGTCAGTTACGAGCCCTTAACCCTCCCGTAAGGCAAAGGAAACTTCAAGATGTGGCGGTGTACTTCCACTTGCTTCGCCTGCCTGTTTTTGAGGTCCCTTACCCCGACCTCGTCCCTTGCCCCAGTGCCACTGACAGACGCCCAGCGCTCTTCTTCTACTTGAGCTATTTCTTTTTGAATACAGTTACATTCGAATCACGCTTCTCCCTCCACATCTACGGACGGCCAAGGTAGTGTATGCCTCGCTGCAATCGCGGCTTCTCGCAAATGTGACTGAAGAAAAACATCCCGTCGTCCGTTGGAATGCAGTGTGGCGGGCAGTGCTCGGCGATACTCTTATGTCAGATGTCTAATACAACTTGTCCGTGACGGTTACTGTGAAGTTGGTATCCCAGTCGCATCGCCACCGGATACATCTGGTGGCATCCGTATATATGCCACGTGTGGCATGCAAAAAGGCGATGGCCATCGACTTATCTACGTTGATGCAAGTAAAGTTCGGCGTTTGGTCTGCCAGATGTTGGTGTTCATCAATATGACTGCTAACAGAATCACCAAACAAATGCTTCTCTTCCCGGACACGGACTACTTCCTGTCAAAGCATCAAACTGTATCCCATTTAACTTCCACAATGCGTTATCTTGTGTATTTCTTTCTGTTACTGTTGCCTTTATATAAACGTCAGGATGTAACATCAGCTTTTTACAGACATAAAATACCACTTTGTTTCTTCCACGCCACAAACAAAAGCCAACAGAAAATAATAGTGGATACAGTAACGTGCTCTGTATCCAATGAGGTACAAAAATCTCATAGGTAAGCTACAATAGACTGAAAATTATGCTATGCACATTATTTCCATTCTGTACGTTTGACACCCAGGCTTATCTTCGCAGACCCGTTACATAAACGTACGAACAACGTTATCTTTTGAGAAGATGTTCAAAGTGACCATTTGGGATTTCCAACACTTCGCCACTCGCTGGATCGTATTTTGTTGGACCCTACGCCACATACCTGCATCCACCATTAGTGAAGCGGCATGCTCGCAAGGTACTGGATCTTGTATATCCGTGAGTGAAAAGGTACAAATTTGTTCCAGTTTGGACAAGAAGACAATAGAAGTTTTCGAAATGTGGTGCTACAGAAGAATGCTGAAGATTAGATGGGTAGATCACATAGCTAACGAGGAGGTATTGAATAGAATTGGGGAGAAGAGGAGTTTGTGGCACAACTTGACAAGAAGAAGGGACCGGTTGGTAGGACATGTTCTGAGGCATCAAGGGATCACAAATTTAGCACTGGAGGGCAGCGTGGAGGGTAAAAACCGTAGAGGAAGACCAAGATATGAATACACTAAGCAGATTCAGAAGGATGTAGGTTGCAGTAAGTACTGGAGATGAAGAAGCTTGCACAGGATGGAGTAGCATGGAGAGCTGCATCAAACCAGCCTCAGGACTGAAGACCACAACAACAACAACAGCAACATGTGTCACAAAAAAATCAATGAATTAAAGTCCCAGAAACGTGGAGTCCAAAACATTGGACCTCCACAACCAACCCTTTACCTGAAAGCATTTCATTTTATTTATTCTCCTCTTCTCCCCAATTCTATTCAATAACTCCTCATTAGCTATGTGATCTACCCATCTAATCTTCAGCATTCTTCTGTTACTGTCATTCATTCCGAAGTGTGGTGGTGTACCATCATGCTGATACCTTAGCTGTAGCCGAACACCAAGAGGAACGTTCCATAATGCGTCAGGCAGAGTATTGCAAAGACACGTACGATACTGGGGCGCATTCAACTTGTTCGGCAATAGGTAAGGACCCAAAAGCACTCCTCCAGCTATTCCAACCCACAGGTTTATGCCAAAGCGTGCCTGAAAGCCACGTCCACAGATGGCATGTGGATTGTGTTCCGATCAATAATGGATGTTGTAGAGGGTGAAAGTAGCTTCACAAGTGAAGCTGGATTATCACATATTGTCGAAGTAATGACTTGTATGTTGTTACGCTTAAGGCTGTTTGGAGCCATCAAGGGTGCTAAGGGTAAGAAATCAGAGACACAATGCAGAGAGCAGGCAAAAGTGATAGCGTTTAGGTTACCGGATCTATATAGTAACAATAGTGCCCTGAAAATTGCAGGCGCTCTGGTCGACAGCTGTCCCAGGGGAGAAGTTTCACTTAAGCGAATTACCTGATAACTCTATCCACCGCCCAGATGCTATTGTAAGGCGTCACAGTACAAGATTGTCAGGAAAAGGCACGTCTTAACAGAGGCAGCAAGCTCGATAGTTGCTCTTGAGAACTGCAACGTCAGTGGGTTTACACAGGTTAGAGTGCTACTACAGCAGTCGCCACCCAGAAAAGGACTGAAGGCAGGGCCAATGGACGTAAAAACTGTTGTTGCTGGCCATAATATGAATGGAAGTGACATAAAGCTTTCAGCTGAACGCTGTTGCTCCCGAACTTGGGAGTTTGTTAAGGTAAAGTCCAGAAACATCCCTACCTACAGTGTAGGAGAAGCGGAGTAATTTAAATGTGGTTGGCCAGAAGCGCTTGGATTTGGAGAGTGACTCGTCAGATTGGCCAAACCTTGTTAATTGCTGGCAGATTGGTGGGTCGACTATAGGAAGAGAGAAATAGTGTTCCGCCACAATTTTTTAAAACCTATGTTTTTTATTCAGAGGGAGTTCTCAGTCAGATCGTTGGGGCGCCGACTCCATGTCGCTCGTGGCCAGCCTGGGTAAGCTCTGATATGTCTGTTTCTCTCACTTGGAGTGCTGCCCTCAAGTTTGTAGTTAACATGCTCCTAATGTTTGCTACTTCAGTTAGCGCTTAACCTGTGGATTCAGACACCGACTTATGTTCTGCAACCAGTTGCCTCCTTTACTTTTTCTAATGTTCAGAATTACCCTTCACTGTAGTAGCTGATCGCTAATAAATGGTGTTAATGAGACACCGAAATTCCATGAGTCTCCTGCTGCAAGCATCTTGTCCAGTCCCAAAATCTGAGACTCTCGTAGGTGCCCTGTGACCGTGTTTGGCGCTGATTCAGGTTATCAACTTGCGTTCACTGGAAATTTGTCTTTCTGCATTTGCTCCTCAGCACTCGGAAATTGGAGACTGACCTCAGAACCCCTGTCTTCCTTATATCTTGTGTTAGGTCACGATATAGGTAAATATTTTCTGGTGCCAGGCGTGGGATATTTCCTTAACGATTTTTGAGATAGACAAGGGCTCCGCACATACTCAGCCTGACATCAAGACTGAACTGACAGTTTTGTGACTCATATGAGAAGCAGCATTTGCAATCCAGTGGGAACAAATGAAGCTCGAAGAGCAGAAGAAAGATGCAGAGGTCTGTAGATCGACGCCTGATGAGGGGAGACACGGCCAGGGCAACCCTGTCGACATGTGGGGATTGCGGGAACGACCGAGCAGCAACTAAACAGAGCTGCGGGTGCTGTCCAAGGAGGACCGCCAAGGCAACAACATGTAGTCACTGAGCAACCCAGCAATGGAGGGCGAGCGGAGTCTTCACGAGTTGCAGTGGCAGCGGTGGCCAGCGAGCAGACAGCAGGCGGCAATAGGCAATGACACGGCACAGCACATCTGAGGGTAACGCGCCACCGCGGGCGAACTGCTCAGATCAACTCGACTCACAAGGGAAACTCCCCATCGCACCCCCTCAGATTTAGTAGTAAGAGGGCACAGTGGACAGCCCGTCAAAAACTGAACACAGATCAAACATGAAAACAGGAACAAGATGTACTGAACTGCGAAAGCCGGCCGGAGTGGCCGTGCGGTTCTAGGCGCTACAGTCTGGAGCCGAGCGACCGCTACGGTCGCAGGTTCGAATCCTGCCTCGGGCATGGATGTGTGTGATGTCCTTAGGTTAGTTAGGTTTAATTACTTCCAAGTTCTTGGCGACTGATGACCTCAGAAGTTAAGTCGCATAGTGCTCAGAGCCATTTGAACGATTTTTTGAACTGCGAAAAGAACTAAAACAGAAACAGCGAACGGTCCAAGGACAAGAAATGTAATATAGAGCAACCTTAAGGTTGAATGGCGTCGTGTTTAAGTGCTCACGGTGTTGGACTGCCAAACGGGCGAGCCATGTTGAAACCTCCCCTGTTTTATAAGGCTACAAGTCAACCGAATCCTCCACCGGAAAACAAGTCTTGTGTCGTACACGGCATTAGTGACAGTATGTGTGTCATATGATAGGAATCTCTTTTCGAGGCACCTAGTTTGTACGCCTGGTGAGTGAGTGAGGTATGTCTCCTCTCCCATTTTAGGTGTTCGTATGAATGTGAATGTAATCACTCCCAAGGCTCAAAAATGGCTCTGAGCACTATGGGACTTAACTTCTAAGGTCATCAGTCCCCCAGAACTTAGAACTGCTTAAACCTAACTAACTGTAGCGCCTAGAACCGCTCGGCCACCCCGGCCAGCTCACTCCCAAGGAAATCCACATCTACATATAGAGGTGGTCAGAAAATGTGTGAAATGCTTGTAAGGATGTTACAGGGCAGGTTGTACTGAGACATAAATGATAGGAAAAAAATTCGATACGTTGCTCCGTTTCCGAGTTATTTAGCATATAATTTAGCCAATCGGGGCGTCGCGCGCTCGCATTCAAGCTACCTGCCAGGGGCGGTGTTGCCCAACGAGCGCTTTGTCTCGTTAGCTGAAACTTGAATTTATGCGCGCGACGATCTGATTGGCTAACTTCAATGCTAAATAACTTGGAAACGGCGCAACGTATCGAATTTTTTTTGTAACATTCGTATCTCAGTACAACCTGCCCTGCAACATCCCTGCAAGCGTTTCAGACATTTTCTGACCACACTGTACAGGGTGGTCTATTGATAGTGACCGGACCAAATATTTCACGAAATAAGCATCAAACGAAAAAACTACAAAGAACGAAACTCGTCTAGCTTGAAGGGGGAAACCAGATGGCGCTAGATGGCACTGCCATAGGTCAAACGGATATCAACTGCGGTTTTTTAAATAGGAACCCCCATATTTATTACATATTCGTGTAGCACGTAAAGAAATATGAATGTTTTAGCTGGACCGCTTTTTTCGCTTTGTGATAGATGGCGCTGTAATAGTCACAAACGTGTAAGTACGTGGTGTCACGTAACATTCCGCCAGTGCGGACGGTATTTGCTTCGTGATACATCAATTGCGGAATAGGTCGATATCGTGTTGATGTAGGCTATTGTGATCAAAATGTCCAACGGGCGTGTGATACCTATGCTGCTCGGTATCCTGGACGACACCATTCAAGTGTCCGGACCGTTCGCCGGATAGCAGGAAAGGAAACAGGAAGTGTTCAGCCACATGTGAATCGTCAACCGCGACCTGCAACAAATGATGATGCCCAAGTAGGTGTTTTAGCTGCTGTTGTGGCTAATCCGCACATCAGTAGCAGACAAATTGCGCGGGAATCGGGAATCTCAAAACGTCGGTGTTGAGAATGCCACATCAACATCGATTGCACACGTACCATATTTAAATGCACCAGCAATCGCATGGCGACGACTTTGAACGTCATGTACAGCTCTGCCACTGGGCACAAGAGAAATTACGTGACAATGACAGATTGTTTGCACGTGTTCTATTTAGCGACGAAGCGTCATTCACCAACACCCCTTAGACGCTGATGTAAGGCATCACAGTACAGGATGGTCACGAAAAGGCACGTCTTAGCAGAGGCAGCAAGCTTGATACTTGCTCATGAGAACTGCAACGTCGGTGGGTTTACACAGGTTAAAGTGCAACTACAGCAGTCCTCACCCATTAAAGGACTGAAAACTGACGTGAAAACTGTTGTTGCTGGCCATAATACGAATAGCAGTGACATAAAGCTTTCAGCTGAACGCTGTTGGTACCGAACTTGGGGCTTGTTAAGGTAATGTCCAGAAACATCCCTACCTGTCGAGTAGGAGAAGGGGAGAAATCTAAATGTGGTTTGCCAGAAGCGCCCTGGAGGTGAAGAGTGAGTCATGAAACTGGCCGATGCTTGTTAAGCGCGGGTGGGTTGGTGGGTCGATTATAGGAAGGGAAAAATAGTGTGCCGCCATAATTCTTTAAAAGGCCATGATTTTGTATTCAGAGGGAGTTCTCAGTCAGATCTTTGGGGCGTCGACTTCGTGTCAATCGTGCCTAGCCTCCGTAAGCTCCGACACGTCTGTTTTTCTCGCTTGGAGTGCTGTCCACAAGTTTGTACATAGCATACCGCTAGTGTTCGATACTTCTGTTAGTGCCCACCCCCGTGGAGTCAGACACTGACTTTTGTTGTGTAACCAGTTGCCTCGTCTGCTTTTTCAAATGCTCAGAATTAGCCTCCAGTGCAGTAGTTAGTCAGATCGTTAACAAGTAGTGTTAATCAGATGCAGAATTCCATGAGTCTTCTACTGCCAGCATCCTGTCGAGTCCCAAAATACACGCCTCTCGTAAGTGCCCTGTGACAGTGTTGGGCGCTGATCCAAGTCATCAGCCTGACTCCTGACTTCACTGCTAATTTCTCTTTCTACATTTGCTCCTCACCACTCGGAAAATTGCTGATTGATCTCAGTCCCTCTGGCTTCCCACTACGCTGTGTTAGAACACGGCAGGATTTGTCAGTTCATACCACGTTATTTATGAAATGTTTGTTATCTTCTCCTTGGTGCAAAACCCATTCACAAAACAGTACTTGTCGAATGTAGTCTTCTGGCCGCTATTGTCGAGTTAAAGTCTAATGATATGAATCAGTTCTTCATCGTAAAACGCTTCAACAACTATTCTTTGAGATCTCTGAAACTGCCTTGCAACATCACAGGTACTACATCGAGATGATTGGTGAACGGAACTCAAGAAGCGTGTCATGTGTTCAAGGAATACGACATTTGTCCATTATTTGTGGACAGAGATTACCGATTGACCAAAAGCTCCAGGCGACGGGAAACATTCTTGTCCAGATGGCGACTTTCAGGGTAGGTGCGGCACACGCATGGGCAGCGACAGCAGCAGATTGGTTATCGGATGCACCTAGCACCATAAGCATATCGACGTATTCATCATTTGTGTACTCCATCACGAAGCTGTCCTATACGAACCTAACAGTACCAGTTATGGTTGTGCGCTACACGGGTTGTAGTTTAATGGATCCCACTGTCATGTGACAGGCTACTGTCGTCTGACAAAGAGATGTCCTGCTTATAAACGACAATAACTAGAGAACGGACATCTTAAAAATAAAAAAAAAGAACCTGACAAGAATTCGAACCCCATGACTAAGGAATTTGTTGCTAGGGCACTCGAGCAGATGTAATTTCGATGGATTGCTCACGCGCTGCCTGCGATATGTAAGCTATAAGAGAATCTCATACCAGAGAGCAGTGTTGGTTGCAGTAGGAACTGTGTGGCAGTAGGAGTAAGTAGTAGCTAACAGCCTGGTGTATGGAGTTGGCTGGGCCGGTCGTGGGGAGCGATGGCGGTGCCTGAGCGATGTAGTATAAGGTAAAAGCAGCCTCGCGCAAGTGTACTATTGTTATATCAAGTCCCATGTAAATGTTTTAAAAAAAAGTCTCTTAATAATAATCTGTCTTATAAAAATTAACTTTTGACAATCATTCATCTCAATTTAAAGAATTTACTAATTTCTTCAATCCATGGTCATCCCGATTATTGTAAAGAAAAATCAGTCGTTTCCTTTTATACATGACAAATCTAGCGGCCAGCATTGCACTAGGCTGTGCCTGAAAAATGTCATATAGGAGCAGATATATACGCGTTATCCGGCGACCTTATTGAGGTAAGAATTTTCAATTTATTCAGTATGATCTTTCAGGGCCATGACGCAGCACTGCTGACGTCCAAATTTATCAGTTTAGGTTCACAGTCAGTCAATTATTGAAAGGTTGTATAAGAGTCACAGTTTCATTGAGACGGAATTTATCTGTTGGTAGTTTACGCAGAAAGTGATTGATATAATTGTTTATTACTGTTGGGAGGTATTTTTAACTGTGTTACACTGAATGTGAATGAATGCTATGTTGGGAAGTTACACTAAATGTAAATGCAATATACATATTTTTACTGTTGGTAGGTTACGAAATTTATCTGTTCGAGGTTACACCGAATGTGAGTGCTATAATTTTTTTTTTTTCTGTTGGGAGGTTACAAGCAGTCTACTTTTCCTCGTTTTTTTAACTCATTTTGTTGGTTAATATTCGTTGCAGACATCCCATGACGCCCATTCTACGAGGGGGAGTTGGAAAATAAGTTTCCCCTGTCGACTGTGGGCAGAGTTGTGTATGAAAGGAAAAAAAAAATAGAATGAGACATTAAAGATAAGACATATCTTTATTTTTCTACATAATTTCCAAGTACATTTAGACATTTGTCAAACCGCTTTATAAGCTTCAAAAAGCCTTCCAGGAAAAAATCAGGGCGTTGCATACTTTGGAGGATGCAATCATCAATGCTGCGCGGTACTGTGCCACTCTGCCGAAATTGAAAGAGGTGATTCGGAAAAAGCGGCCTGGCCTTCTCAGATCTGCCGTTCTGCTGTTGGATGACAATGCGAGACCACATACGGCGACGGTAACGCAAAACCATATTCGAGCTCTTGGTTGGGAGCGCCTACACCATCCCGCCTTACAGTCCGGATCTTCCATCTGTTTCCAGATTTGAAGAAGACTCGGCGGAAGGCGCTTCGGCAGCAATGCTGGCGTCAAACATGCCGTTCAACGCTTCTTCCGTATGGAGCGCACTGAGTTTTTCGTGGAAGGTATTCTGAAGCTTATAAAGCGGCTTGACTAATGTCTCAATGTACTTGGAAATTATGTAGAAAAAAAAAGATATCTCTTATCTTTAATGTCTCGTTCTATTTTTTTCCTTTCATACAGAAGTCTGTCCACAGTCGACAGGGAAACTTACTTTCCAACTCCCCCTCGTAGTTCATCATCGATCCTGCACTCAGTTTTTTTTGTTTTGTTTTTTTATTAAAGAGGGCAGATATCCCTCTGACCGAACGCGCTGACCGAACGCGCTGACAGTATTGTCCGCTCCTCAATTTCATACATGTATCATAAAGATGCACCCGTTCTGATTTTACTACTTTTGTGTTGAACCTGGGTGAGGAATCCATGCCGACCTCTAAGTGCGGCATTTTTTTTGTGACAAATATAACCGACAAACTGCAGGGGTGGATTCCTGACTGGAAATGGAAGAAGAAAGGTCCTATGAACATGTGCCCGGCAATGCATCATTGCTGTGGTAGATGGCACCGATGAATGACACTTCCTCTGAACACGTGCCGTGTGCTCCTTGTGTGTTGCAGGGTACGTGGTTGACTCGGCATAGTGTAAGCAGCAGAATGTTCCAGTATTAATGTCGGGAACAAGCCAAGATGGTGTTTGTGTACAGCCAGGCAATGGAAAGGTCGAGAGGCACCACACAACAACGGAGGCTTAAAGACAGTTGTTTTTCCCTGGCTCCATTTGCGAGTGGAACAGGAAAGAAAAAAAAAAACTAGTAGTGGTACGTGATACCCTCCGCTATGCACCGTACGGTGGCTTTCGGAGTATGCATGTAGATGTGGATATGTTAACTCGTTGTCTTGCTTGCAAACCAAATGAATGTAAAATAACACTATTAATTGCATGTATGACGATGGTTAGTTTTCCTACATAAAACAGACTCCTGACGCTATGGTTCCACACACTGCCATATTTAGATATTTTATGTAACCTCATTTCTTTGAAAAACTGATTGATGTCTAGACTCTAGAGGACAGTAATTAAGTGTGAGCAGAATTAATTTGAATCCGCTTGCGTTTTCCTGTACTACAATCTAGGATTTCAACCACTGCCATCTGCTAGTGAATAACTGATTGTTGTCTATGGCAACACGTAATTTAACAGTGTAAATTTGAAAAACTGATGAATTTATGTGTACCAGAAAAGTAATTAAATGGCATTTGTTGTTTCGTTTACCCTTGAATAGGTGGGCATAACACTGGAGGAAGTGTAATGTCAGATGTCTGAGACAACATTTTACAGGAATATTACAGTTTGTTCACCCAATTTGAAAAACTCCCTCGCAAATCACTTAATGATATAGCGTAGCTGATGTTCTTTTATGAGTCTTTCGTTTTATCGATACATTGGAACTCCTGTCATGTCTATGATCGTCTTCCTGTGGCATCTTCCGCTAGAATTGGACGTACACGCGGCGGTTCTGTTTGCATTAATATATGAGTTGTAAATACACAGCGTCATAATAGTAAATTAAGTATGCTCAGGTGGAATAGTCACTACTGTAAGATGTGTCACTGGCTGTGGTAATCTGCAGATTCTTCATTTGTAGTTTAGAGTAACCTCAATATTAAGATGTGTTATATTTGCTTACGCGACACAATCATACATGTTGTGGCATCTCCTATGTGATATGAAATACACAACTGCGAGAAAAAACTAGGTAACTTCTTTTTTTTAACACAAGGAGCTAAATTATTCACCTACCGCATTGGTGCTACACTATTCCTGCATTTATCACGGTCACAATTCATTTTGTAGTTTCTTGCTTAGCTTGCTGAAATACTTAAGACACAAAAATTCATTCAACATTTTCACGTGAGAGGTTCAACAAACAAACACTAGCGTCTGTTCTCTACAATCCTATAAACGAGGAAGTATTTTTTTTTTCATTAAGACACCACATTCGCCACCATGACAGGATCTTTCTCTTCCAAACCTTCGAAAAGGTAACTAAACATTTTTCCATAAGACGGAACAACAACATGTGACGCTTTCAAATTCTCAGCTTCCATCTGTCCCTCGGTTCTTACTCCTAGTGTACGTTTAATGATCTTATAAAATAGTTCATCCATAAGATTCTGTATTTGATACAAAATGCTTTTAACTACACTTTACCTGTAAATTTAATAGAGTTTAACGTTAGGAAATTGAGCATTCTTTCACCCATCAACAGCCTAAAGACCCCTCTGCAGTTATGCTTGCTTCTAAAATAGGTTACTGAAAACCGTAACAATCGTAAAATACCTAGGAGTAGTCAGGAAAGTCCTAAAGCAGAATGACCACCTAAAACTAGTCGTAGGAAAACCAAATGCCAGACGGAGACTAATTGGAAGAATCGTAAGGAAATGTAATTCGTTCACGAAAGAGCGATTTGACCGTTTCTTGCGTTTTACTCATCAGTGTCGGATCCTTATCAAGTTGTATTAATACAGGAGATAGAGAAGATTCAACGAAGAGCGAGGGCGTGAGCGTAACGAAGAGCGTACGTTGGAAAAAGAGTCGGGCAAGATATTGCTTCTCTCGCAAACTTTTCATGAAATGAGCGCAAAGATAAAATCTGAGAAATTAGAAGTCGTGTCGCTCTTCCCACCCAATGTTTACAAATGCAACAGGGTTGGAGGGCAATGATAGTAGCACAAGAAAAAAACATCCGGCACAAAACATAAAGTCATTTGCGGAGCGTTGATGTAGATGTAGTGTAAAACGATGTGACATGTTGGGGCCAGCCAGGTATGATGTCCTCTGGCACACACCCTAATGGATGGTGAACGTTCCGTAGATGGGAGTGAAGACACCCGTAAACGAAATACATAAATGACGTCCGGAGGCTGTGTGGCAATTTGGAGTAGTAGCATCCTAATCATCAACAAATTCTGTACTACCGCATACTTGCTGTACTAGCCTCCGATGGTGACCGTGCAGATTTGATCTATACAAAGTAATTTTTATTGCCTGGTATATCAGAAATTCTTTGCGATGTTTTGCTTCTTAACTCCTTTGACGATTGGTGTAAAGGTTACCTGCTAGTGGGTTAAATAAGTGCTGTATTTCAGTGACGCTTCGGTTATGCATCACCATGACCTATGAAATTTTTCGTAGCAGCGGCACCCAGACCACAACATTATTACGGCCTTCATTAAGTAGTAAGTGGCCCACTTATCAAACATGTAGCGTGCCAGAGAGCCAAGGGCATTCCGCTCATGACGCAAAAGCTCTTGTGATGTGTGATCGGAACACAGTCGAGCATTCTAACATGTTTTCATTTTTCTTCTTCGGCGTCAGTGTTCGTTGATCGAGCATACACTTACGAGTTTCTTCGAAACTCTGTACAGTGGTTCTTACTTCGAGGACAGCAGTGTTATTATGATACACAAATACCTCATTCCAAACTGTTGCCACACTATTACCTAAAATGTTTCAGAAACGCTTGTATTAATTTGGCTGTCGGCTGAAACAGGCAAAACAGCTTTACACCTTCACTGGATTTCACCGTCATGACATTGCACTTCGACAGATATCATACTACTGCCATTTCAAGTGTCGTGACCCGTCGCGCAATAAATACTTCCTCCACTGCTCCACCCAAGATTTGCTGCATCGTGTATATAATTCTAATCGTCTTGGGTTATTTCTTTCTTATGATGTGTGACAGTAGCAGAACCATGAAACGAATCATATCGCGTCCCTGTAACTGACGTTTTTACGCGAGCTAAGGCGGAAGTATCTTGCGTCTACTGGAGTCAGAAAAGTTGCCGTACTATTTATTTCTACAGCAGGCTTTCTATTTCAGCGTTAGCTGTCAGTTTCCCTTGCTTTCTAGAACAATGTTGACTGTTTGACATCACAATAATATAGCTATCAGCCGTTCTACAGGACATGTGAAATCTCTGATGGAAAGCTGACGTTATGGCCCATGCACTCACATACTATTCGTATTACTTTATTCCCAATTTGACTCATTCCGGCAGAAAATGAATGTAGGAAGTTGCTGGTCTGTATCTACATTTATGTGGGTGCGTAGTTAACTGTCACATCTACATCCACGTCTACATCGATATTCCGCAATCCACATTGCAGCGTATGGCGGATTGTACCCGGTACTAAAGCAGTCATTTCCTGTCCTGTTCCACTCGCGAATACAACGAAGGAAAAACTACTGTCCATATACCTCTGTATGAGCCCTAATTTCTCATATCTTACCTTCGTGGTCCTTACGCGCAATATATGTTGGAGGGACAGAATTGTTCTGTCAGCTTCAAATGCCGGTTCTCTAAATTTTCTCGACAGTGTCCCTCGAAAACAAACTCGCCTTTCCTCTAGGGATCCCCAATAGAGTTCCTGGAGGATCTCCTTTACATTTGCGTGTTGTTCGAACTACCAGTAACAAACCTTGCAGCTCACCTCCGAATTGCTTATCTTCCTTTAATGCAACCTAATACGGATCCCAAATACCCGAACAGTATTCAAGATTAGGTCGCACAAGCGTCCTATATGCGGTTTCCTTTACAAATGAAACACACTTTCCTAGAACTCTCCCAAAAAATCGAAGCCGCCATTCGCCTTTCCTACCACAATTCTCAAGTGCTCGCTTTGCAACGTTACGTCCAGATTTTTAAATGACGTGACTCTGTCAAGCAGGACATTACTAATACTGTATCCGCACATGGCGGGCTTTTTTTTTTCCTGTTCATCCAAATTAACTTACATTTTTCTACTTTAGAGCTAGCAATCTTCATCACACCAACTAGAAATTTTGTCTAAGTAATTTTGCTTCCTTTTACATTCATTCAACTTCGGCACCTTACCGTATACAACAGCATCATCAGCGAACAACCACAGATTGCTGCCCACCCTGTCCGCCAAATCATTTATCTATATATGGAAGAACAGCGGTCCTATCACAATTCCCTGGGGTGCAGTGGGGCACCGAGAATCTAGAAATGTGGAGTCTGCCCGTTGCCCTTCATCCATTGTTTCCCGTATATCATGTGAGCAAGTGACACGCTGAATTTCGCACGAGCGATTCTTTTTAAAACCATGCTGATTCGTGGACATAAGGTTTTCGATCTCACGAAAATTTGCTGTATTCGAACTGAGAATATGTTCATGGATTCTGCAGCAAACCGATGTTAGGAACATTGGTCTATAATTTTTAGGGTCTATCTTCTTGCCCTTCTTATACACAGGAGTTACCTGCCCTTTTTTCCGGTCACTTGGGACACTGCGCTGGGCGAGAGATTGGCTATAAACGCAAGCAAGGTAAGGGACCAGTGCTGTAGAGTACTGATTTGGGATTCCATCCGGACCTGGTGACTTACGTATTTGTTTTCAAGTCTTTCAGTTGTTTCTCCACGCCAGGGAGGCTTATTACTACGTCGTCTATATGGGAGTCTTTTCGATGGTCAAACGACTGTGTGTTTGTACGATTAACCTGCGTGAACGATTTCTTGAATGTAAATTTTAAAACTTCGGCGTCTGTTTTGCTATCTTCAACTGCCATAACAGACTGGTCGACGAGTGACTAGATGTAAGTCGTAGATCCACTTCGCGATTTTATACAGGGTGGTCCGTTGATCATGACCGGGCCAAATATCTCAAGTGTCAAACGAAAAAACTACGAAGAACGAAACTTGTCTAGCGTGGCGGGGGAAACCAGATGGCGCTATGGTTGGCCCGCTAGATGGCGCTGCCATAGGTCAAATGAATATCAACTACGTTTTTTAAAATAGGAACCCCCATTTTTTATTACATATTCGTGTAGTACGTAAAGTAATATCAATGTTTTAGTTGGACCACTTTTTTCGCTTTGTGATAGATGGCACTGTAATATTCACAAACATATGGCTCACAATTTTAGACGAACAGATGGTAATAGGTAGGTTTTTTTAATTAAAATACAGAACGTAGGTACGTTTGAACATTTTATTTCGGTCATTCCAATGTGATACATGTAACTTTCTGAACTTACTTTTTCTGACAACGCATGCTGTTACAGCGTGATTACCTGTAAATACCACACTAATGCAATAAATGCTCAAAATTATGTCCGTCGACCTCAATGCATTTGGCAATACGTGTAACAACATTCCTCTCAACAGCGAGTAGTTCCCTTCCGTAATGTTCGCACATGCATTGACAAAGCGCTGACGCATGTTGTCAGGCGTTGTCGGTGGGTGACGATAGCAAATATCCTTCAACTTTCCCCACAGAAAGAAATCTGGGGACGTCAGATCCGGTGAACGTGCGGGCCATGATATGGTGCTTCGACGACCAATCCACCTGTCGTGAAATATGCTGTTCAATGCCGCTTCAACCGCACGCGAGCTATGTGCCAGACATCCATCATGTTGGAAGTACATCGCCATTCTGTCATGCAGTGAAACATCTTGTAGTAACATCGACAGAACATTATGTAGGAAATCAGCAAACACTGAACCATTTGGATTGCCATCAATAATATTGGTGCCAATTATCCTTCCTCCCATAATGCCGCACCATACATTAACCCGCCAAGGTCTCTGATGTTCTACTTGTCGCAGCCATCGTGGATTTTCTGTTGTCAAATAGTGCATATTATGCTGGTTTACGATACCGCTGTTGGTGAATGTCGCTTCGTCACTAGATAGAACGCGTGCAAAAAATCTGTCATCGTCCCGTAATTTCTCTTGTGTCCAGTGGCAGAACTGTACACGACGTTCAAAGTCGTCGCCATGCTATTGCTCGTGCATTGAAATATGGAACGGGTGCAATCAATGTTGATGTAGCATTCTCAACACCGACGTTTTTGAGATTCCCGATTCTCGTGCAATTTGTCTGCTACTGATGTGTGGATTAGCCGCGACAGCAGCTAAAACACCTACTTTGGCATCATCATTTGTTGCAGGTCGTCGTTGACGTTTCACATGTGGCTGAACACTTCCTGTTTCCTTAAATAACGTAATTATCTGGCGAACGGTCCGGACACATGAATGATGTCGTGCAGGATACCGAGCAGCATACATAGCACACGCCCGTTGGGCATTTTGATCACAATAGCCATACATCAACACGATATCGACCTTTTCCGCAATTGGTAAACGGTCCATTTTAACAGGACTAATGTATCACGAAACAAATACCGTCCGCACTGGCGGAACGTTACGTGATATCACGTACTTATACGTTTGTGACTATTACAGCGACATGTATCACAAAGCGAAAAAAATGGTCCAACTAAAACATTAATATTTCTTTACGTGCTGCATGAATATGTAATAAAAATGGGGGTTCCTATTTAAAAAACCGCAGTTGATATCCATTTGACCTATGGCAGCGCCACCTAGCGGGCCAACTATAGCGTCATGTGGTTTCCCCCTTCAAGCTAGACGAGTTTCGCTCTTTGCAGTTTTTTCGTTTGACGCATATTTCGTGAGATTTTTGGCCCGGTCACTATCAATGGACCACCCTGTATAGGGCCAGAATTTTCTTGGGTTCTCTGCCAGATCTTTTGCTAAGGAATGACTATGGTAGTAGCTGTATGCTTTGCGCATAGCTCTTTTCACAGACGCACAAATTTCTACTAATCTTTGCTTGTCGTCATTTGCGCGTTCTCTTTTAAACTGAGAGTGCAACAACAGCCGGCCGGGGTGGAAGAGCGGTTCTATGCGCTACAGTCTGGAACCGCACGACCGCTACGGTCGCAGGTTCGAATCCTGCCTCGGGCATGGATGTGTGTGATGTCCTTAGGTTAGTTAGGTTTAAGTAGTTCTAAGTTCTAGGGGACTGATGACCTCAGAAGTTAAGTCCCATAGTGCTTAGAGCCATTTGAACCATTTTTTGAGAGTGCAACAGCCTCTGCTTCCTCAGCATTTTCCGAATCTCGTTATTATCACATGGAATACATTCATTAGGCTCTTTCAAGCATTTGGTTACATAGCGTAAATGCGTCGTCAGTTCAACAAGTAGGGAAAAGTGTTGTACGCTGGAACACTACTCAGACTTTCGTCTCTAGTCAGCCCTGTAAAACTTTTTTAATATTTTTCTTACACCATTTTGAAACGATATCATTTGCTTTGTTTGTGCTCCAACGTTTTACTGAAATAACAAAAATTACTCTGTAATTGTAAGTTTCTTCCGAAGGTGAAAACTGTTTCAAGGTACAACATGGTCATATACATAGGAAAAAAATATGCGTTCCAGATTCGGGAACGCAGCAGTCAAAGGAAAATTTTAAAATATACAGAAATTTATTTTGCAGACCATAAAGCTCTGTAGCTGAAGAATTAACAATAAGCTCTAAATATGAGGGTTACCGGTATCCAGAAAGTAAGTTCCGATCGGTCTCGAAATGGACATGACAGTGAAAACCCAGTGAAGCTTTGCACAGATGTGCTGGGTAGTGTCTCTAGTATGACCATCGATCGCATCAAAACGCTATTTTCAGTTGTGAGTGCACTGTGAGCAGGTAAAGGTGTCTAGAACAACGTGGTTTAACAGCGCAATTCGGAGAATGCTCAGGAAGCAAAGGCAGTTGCACTCGCGGTACAAGAAAGATCGAGAGAATGAGGACAGGTAAAAGTTTGTAGAGATTCGTGCTGCTGTAAAAAGAGCGATGCGCGAAGCATTCAACCACTACCACCGTCATAAAATCCAAGGAAATTCTGGTCTTACGTAAAATCGGTAAACGGGTCGAAGGCTTCCATCCAGTCACTCACTGATCAGTCTGGCCTGGCAACGGAAGACAGCAAAACGAAAGCTGAAAATTTAAATTTAGCATTTGAGAAATCTTTCACGCACGAGGATCGTACAAACATAGCGCCGTTTGAGTCTTGTACAGATTCCCGTATGGAGGACATAGTGATAGACATCCCTGGGGTTGTGAAGCAGCTGAATGGGTTGAAAATAAATAAATCGTCAGGTCCTGATGGGATTCCAATTCGGTTTTACAGAGAGTACTCTACTGCATTGGCTCCTTACTTAGCTTGCATTTATCGTGAATCTCTTGCCCAACGTAAAGTCCCGAGCGACTGGAAGAAAGCATATATAAGAAGGGTAGAAGGACGGATCCTCAAAATTACAGACCAGTATCCTTAACATCGGTTTGTTGCAGGATTCTCGAACATATTCTCACTTCGAATGTAATGAATTTCCTTGAGACAGAGAGGTTGCTGTCCATGCATCAGCACGGCTTTAGGAAGCATCGCTCCTGCGAAACGCAACAAGCACTTTTTTCACATGATATCTTGCGAACCATGAATGAAGGGTATCAGACGGATGCCATATTCCTTGACTTCCGGAAAGCGTTTGACTCGGTGCCCCACGGCAGACTCCTAACTAAAGTACGAGCATATGGGATTGGTTCCCAAGTATGTGAGTGGCTCGAAGACTTCTTAAGTAACAGAACCCAGTATGTTGTCCTCGATGGTGTGTGTTCATCGGAGGTGAGGGTATCATCTGGAGTGCCCCAGGGAAGTGTAGTAGGTCCGCTGTTGTTTTCTATCTACATAAATGATCTTTTGGATAGGGTGGTTAGCAATGTGCGGCTGTTTGATGATGATGTTGTGGTGTACGGGAAGGTGTCGTCGTTGAGTGACTGTAGGAGGATATAAGATGACTTGGACAGGATTTGTGATTGGTGTGAAGAATGGCAGCTAACTCTAAATATAGATAAATGTAAATTAATGCAGATGAATAGGAAAAAGAATCCTGTAATGTTTGAATACTCCATTAGTAGTGTAGGGCTTGACACAGTCACGTCGATTAAATATTTGGGCGTAACATTGCAGAGTGATATGAAGTGGGACAAGCATGTAATGGCAGTTGTAGGGAAGGCAGATAGTCGTCTTCGGTTCATTGGTAGAATTTTGGGAAGATGTGGTTCATATATAAAGGAGACCGCTTATAAAACACTAATACGACCTATTCTTGAGTACTGCTCGAGCGTTTGGGATCCCTATCAGGTCGGATTGAGAGAGCACATAGAGGCAATTCAGAGGCGGGCTGCTAGATTTGTTACTGGCAGGTTTGATCATCACGTGAGTGTTACGGAAATGCTTCAGGAACTCGGGTGGGAGTCTCTAGAAGAAAGGAGGCGTTCTTTTCGTGAATCGCTACTGAGGAAATTTAGAGAACTAGCATTTGAGGCTGACTGCAGTACAATTTTACTGCCGCCAACTTACATTTCGCGGAAAGACCACAAAGATAAGATAAGAGAGATTAGGGCTCGTGCAGAGGCATATAGGCAGTCATTTTTCCCTCGTTCTGTTTTGCAGTGGAACAGGGAGAGAAGATGCTAGTTGTTGTACGAGGTACCCTCCGAAATGCACCGTATGGTGGATTGCGGAGTATGTGTGTAGATATAGATATAGATGTAGATGCCTCCCGCCAAGTAGGGGGGCATGGTGAGAGGCTTCCCCTTAATGAATGCAGCCCACCTAACACAACTGCCACGCACTTCCTTCTTCATGGCAATTCTCAGTTGCACTCTGTAGAGGCAGGGAAGACGCTCCTGCATCCTTTTCGATGGGAAGTGTTCGATCACCCACAACACAGCCCTAATTGGCTCGCCCTGAGTATCATCTCTGTTCACATGAAACGCAGGATACGAAGACAACCCTTGGGCGCAGGCTACGCGCTATAGACCAGCCTAGAGAATTATCGGGAAGCACGCGTGGCTGCCTTCTATGACGATGGTGTTGGAAATTTAGTATAACGCTCCGACAAATGTCTAAGTCGGAGCGGCGACTATGTAGAGAAGTATCTGGAAAGTGTATCTAACTCCTGAAAATAAAATGTTTCTGATTTTCGCTGTGGTTTCCATTTAGCGACAGATCGGAACTTACTTTGTGGACAACCCTTGTATTATATAGCACTTACATACGTAGGACTCGTAACATTTACAAACGCTGTACCAAACAGAACCTCATGCCTTGCAACGTCAAAAGCAGCAGAAAAGGTCAGAAACTGCTTAATGCGGTTTATAGTGTTCATTGCTTTTTGTGATAATAAAATTCGTCATTAATTTGAAATACTGACCCAGAAACATCATATGCTCCAAGGTACACTATCCTCCAGGTACAACACTCTCTCCTACAAATAAAAACAAGAAGTGATCAACCAATTTATTAGGTTGGAGACAACGATGCTGGTCGTCATGTGAATATCAATGAAACTGCTTGTCTTTATCCTCTCGCTTGTACAAATCGATCGACCAAGGCCCTGAGAGGTATCCTACTACGATGTGACGCACAAACGTTTCTACATCTACATCTGTACATGGCAAGCCACATTTTCGGTGTGTCATTCGGGAATGACATTTGGGAAGAGCGAGTACTGCTAATACTCCATACAGGTTGGAAATTCTCTCAGATGTTACCGTAACGGTCATTTTGTGGCTAGTATATGGGAGAAAGTAATATGTGGCTTCACCCTACTTGGAAGCTGAATTCTCTGAATTTTAACAGAAAACCTCTCCGTGATTCACAAAGCTCTCAGCATTTGTCACTCGAGTTTGATGAGCGTCGCCGTAACGCTATCGCAGCTTACTGTTCGAATCTGTGGCGATAGGCGCCAGTCTGCTTTCGATCATCTCTAGCTTCTTTCTTGATCTTACTATTAAGCATACCAGGCTGCTGAACAGAACTAAAAAATCAGCCAAACGAGGACTGTATAAATTACGTCTTTAGTTAATGAAATGAATCTTATTAGGATTCTTTCAGTGAATTAATCTGACATCTTAGTTTCATGTGTTATTCGATTTGAAATCGCTTCAGACGCGTATTCGTGGATGTTAAACCGTTCCATCTGTTTGTGGCAAATGACCACTAGTAGTGTAAGGAAAAAATAATGGATCATTCTGCATGCTTGGACGCGGTACAACACATGTACTTTCGTTTATGGCGAACTTCCATTTCCTAAACCAAGCGTTGGTTCCCTGCAAGATGTCCTGCACCATTTGCTAGGCTGTCCTCAGTCCCATTACAGAGCTGTCTTGATAGCTCTGATATGCCGTAAACGTTGTACTTTACTCACTAGGTGATAGTGGGGAATTGTATGGAACGTCTTTGAAAAGTCAAAATGGAAATGGGCAGCCGCTCACTGTAATGTGTCCCACGAAATATTTCACTGTTACACAAATACATACTGCATAATTTTCTGAAGTCCTCAGGATTCTAGAGCAGTGTCCAGTGTCGTACCTTTCTGCGCCTGCAATTTGATTCATGCACAGAACGGGGAATTTATTATTAGTGGGCTGAAATTGTAGCATGGTACTGATTGATTTAACCACTCGTAACATGACTGATCGATTGATCGTTCATATGACGGTGTCATCATAAGAAGGAGGTCCCATGTGAAAGTTGGTATCTCACAATGGAACCACAGGGTAAGGACAGTTGCTACCAGCCAGACGCAACAAGGGATGAGAAACGTCGGCGTGGACACGACCTCAAAAGGTAACATACGGCGCCGCCGCCGGAAGATTACTTACGCCAGAGCGGAGCCACGCTCAAACCAATCTGCAGTGATCACTTACGACGACTGCATCGACTTACTTCATATCCAGCAGCGTGATTACTATTAGAAGCCAGAATTGTATATCAAAGTTTAGTCAATTGCTCATTGAGACGAGATTGTCATTCCGTATTGTATCAAGTGACAGTGTTCAGCGACAGTAACAAATACATAGACAGTCCTATGGGCGTGCATTGTTTCCAAGTTAACTATTTCAGTGTGTTCAAGTTTTAATAAAGTAATCTAATATTTTGTGTATTTTATAGTACTGTTCCTCAATTCCCAGTACACAACTTACACGTGTTGGGACAAGCTCTGTTCACGTATATATATTTTTTGTGAAAGCCAAGGTCACTTGATTTTAAGACCTTCATTCGAATTACTGGTTTCGGCAGAATCGTGCTATCATCTTCAGATTGGAATTGCACTGTATGAAAAGAACGTAGGTAATCGGTAATCTACACAGGACACAAACACTTTTTGGGGTGACCCACATTTTACAAAAAACATTTTTTCCTTTATTGTTATTTCATACCCCTGCCCCCTGTGGGAGGGCTGGGCTCTCAGCGGAACAATATTCCACTCTTCAGACGAGATACTATATAAAATACCACAGGAGAATGGTATGTACAAAAATAAGGGGATAGAAGGTGAAGTTTGGACATAAGAAGGGGAAACAATTGGAGTTAAAATATACAAAAGAAGTAGTAGTTTGATGAGGCACATTTACATAAAATCTACTCATAGTTAAAATGACACTCGCCAAAGATGTAGCACAGAAACACTAGAGACACGATTAGTACAATTTAAAACAGAATGGGACGACGACACTGAACACAAACTGCACTTTTTTTCTGTAATGTTTACAAGTGGGAGGGAGGAAAGAAAGAGAGAAGGGTGGTCGGTGGATGAAGGGCGGGGCAGACAAGGGCAGAGAGGGGGGGGGGAGCCGGTAGCACACCATGGAGGGTGGGGAGGGAGCAACCCAGGAAGGAGCGCAAGGACTGGGAATGAAGAAGTGAGAGGGACGGGAAGGGGAGTTGGAGGGAGGAAATCAGCAGAGGGGGAGAGGAAGGAGAGGGAGCCCTAGGGAGGAAGGGAGAGGAAGAGAAGGGTCAGATTTATTTTTTCCTTTATCGTATTTCAGTGCCCCATCTGGGGCAGTCTGGCAGCAGCATATGCGCTGCTCTTTAGCCAAAACACACTAATCATACAATAGAAGACATTTAAAATAACATAAAGGAGAGAATATTGCGTATATCGATATAAAAAATGGGGACCATCATGGACGATAACAGGCAAAAAGGGGGGCAACTGTAAAATGGAGATAAAAACCATAAAAAATCAGTGCACACAAAACAAAACCACACACTGGATCATAAAAGTATAGATGGATGGCGTAGCACATAACAATCACTGACAATAACACTATGAACAAGTTCAGCGCATAATTAAAACCACAGCTCTTGACGCATAGGAGAACAGCACCAAACACAACACTGACATAGTACACTGATGACGACGAGCAAACAGAGAGGATCTGCAAGAGGTACACAGACGAGGGAGGAGGGAAGAAGGAGGGGAGGAGAGAGGGAGGAGGGAAGAAGGGTGGGAGGGGAGGAGAGGGGGGTAGAAGGGAATAAGGAGGGAGGGGAGGAGATTCGGGGGGAGATGGGCAGGGGGAGTTCTGAAGAGGGCTGTGGAGGAAAGATGTGGGAAGGAAGCAGTCGAGGAGGGGGTGCAGGGACTAAGGGAGGGAAGGAGAAAAATGCGCTCTGGGAGAAGGACAGAAGAGGGAAAAAGGGGCCCTGGAGAAGGGGGGGGAGGAACAAGGCCAGGTTACAGCTGGAAGGAAGGGTAGATATCATGGCGAACTTCAACATCTGGGAGGGAGAGGTGCTGAAAATTACCCTGATGAAGGAGACGGAGGGTGTGGAGGTGGAGAGAGGGAGGGATACAGAAATAGAGGCGCAGCAATGGGCTGGGGGTGGAGAG
Source organism: Schistocerca americana (assembly GCF_021461395.2). Taxonomy (NCBI): domain Eukaryota; kingdom Metazoa; phylum Arthropoda; class Insecta; order Orthoptera; family Acrididae; genus Schistocerca; species Schistocerca americana. The sequence goes on along the minus strand of NC_060125.1, from coordinate 309,315,722 downwards.
GAAGGAGGAAACCAGGGGGTGGGGGGGATCGAGCTTGTTGACAGTGTAAAGGATGCAGAGATGTTGGAGGAAAAGGAGGAGGTGGGGTAACGAGATGAGGTCATATAGGAGCCGTGTGGGGGAAGGAAGGCAGATATGGATGGCAAGGAGGCGGAGTGAACGGCGTTTGAGGATTTGGATGGCTTTGTAAAAGTGTGTGTGTGTGGGGAGGGGGGGGGGGGGGAGGGCAGAGATCCAGGCAACGCTGGCATAACGAAGAATAAGACGGATGAGGGATTTGTCAGGTGGAGGATGGTGGAAGGATGCAATCCCCCTGTCCGGCCAGACAGGAGTTTCAGGAGGCAGAAGCGGGAATGGGCTTTCAAGGGTCAGAGTTCGAAGGAAGGATAAATATGGGGGCGAAGGACTCGTCCAGGGAAAAACCATTACACACCTTTGCATATATGTTCACATGCATATTTCTTCGACATTTTGATAACAA